>NW_020825207.1:6600000-6845000 GCF_003286155.1 Drosophila erecta | reverse complement strand
CTTTCAGTTTTCGCTATCTTATCTTTAATATCAAGTTTTTAAAACATTCCTTCTTTAAGACTAACTCAGCAAAGTTTTTAAATAAGCCTTAAAGCCTTTTTAAATAACTTAAAGCGTTATATCTATACATCATAGTATTTTAAAATGCTTTAAAAGAATTATTCCAGTCAAAAGAAATCAAAATTATATTTTAATTTTTTTAAGTTTTAGGTTTTCAATGAAATACAATAGAAGTTTTTCCCGGTGTCCCACTTATGGAAGTCTGCCTGTATAGGCTGAGCGGCACGTGGATGAAAGGGGGTGGAACCATCGGGGTGATGCAGGCAAATTAAGCTGTAAACAAGAGGCGAGATGAGAAGGCTAAGCCAAGACCCTAAAGCCCAAACTCCTCGGCTGCAATGGAAACTGGTTTTGGGCCGTTAGTTCAAGTCGAAAAATCGGGAACCTTTGGAAACGCCAGCGCGATTTTACTCGCGTTCGAAACAAAAACAATAATCCACTCGCATACAAGCGAACGGCGGTTCGGCCGAACCGAATAGCAGGCGAACAGCAAATGCAGACGGAGAAAGCGGCCGGATGGGAGAGTGGGTGGCTGGGGGAGCGAGAAGGCAACTGGCGAGTGCGAATGAGCGAGACAGCAGGGCCGTTGCCTCTCAGCAGGTGAGAGTGGCAGTGCGCGAGAAAGCAAGTTATGTTATGGAGTGTACTGAACAATGTTGTAAGCGAGTGAGCGCAATTGAGTGATAGAGTAACTGAGTGAAAGAGCAACGACGAAATCTCACGACACTCGGAAGAAAAAAAAAGGTCAGCGATTTATAGAAGAGCGATTTGTTTGCTATTCTTTGCTAATGTTGCTATTGTTATCGCTACTGGGTTTAATTAAAAAACAAAACTCCGTTAACCCATTGGGGTAGGTGTCATATAGAACGGAAAGGCAGCTAAATAAGACGAAAACACACGTAATCACGAAACGCTTCTCATTTACAGAAAATTGAAATCAGCGGAAACAACTCATAAATGAATCAATGGGATTTTTAAGAAATTATGTATTAATATATAAGTATTTAATTTTTATGTCATGGCAGGGTTTAGATTTAAACTTAAATATAAAATTAAATTCGTTTCATATGAAATCAAATTCTCAAGTGATAGCAAGATAATAAGAGTTTCGTCTTGGGGAAACAAGTAAAATTATCAAAAGCCGGACAATTCCTAAGGGGATTGGAATTGTTTAATAAAGGTATTCTTGGGACATCATTAATTTTCGGCCGCGAGTTGCGGAAAATCGTTTTCATTGGGAGCGCAGGAGAAAACCGATAGGAGCCATAAAATTTGTATCCACATAAATTCTTTAGAGAAAGCACTTTCTTGAGAAGCAACAACTTTATGAACCTTATGATTATTTTTGTTAATGCCTCGACATTAACATTTTATTACGATTTAAGGCGAGTGAGATAACTTATGGGGAAAAACTGAGAAGTGATTCGGTGTCACAGCAACATATTTCTAGGTACAGTGGAACGCAAATTGCATATGAAAAAAACATTTTAAAGAAGTATTGTATAATTTTATAAAAACATTACCAAGTATTCTAACGAAAACATAATACATTAGATCTAAAAAAAATTGTTTTAATCCATATGTGCTTTCATTAAATCATACTAAATCATCTTCAGCATACAATGCCCCTCAAATTGGAAACTAAATCCAGTACAATTTTATCTCACAGATTTTTACCCAATGATCTCAATTCCAAATAGAGCGCCAACAAAAGAGAGCACTACATTTGTATACACACACAGAAACAGTAGCAGTTTTACAGTGAGAGAGAAAAACACGAGACTCCACTGTTAAAGCTTCCGTGGGACTTTAACATCGACCGGCGGACACGAAAACATTGCAAAATCGGCGCGAATTAAAAAAATCGCCGGCGACGACAGAAACGCGACAGAAACGGACGGTAGTCCGTCTCGCGTTTCTCGCAGCGCCCAAAACTGAAAAACAGCGTGCGGCATTTGATGCGGAATCGCATTGAATCCGAAACACAGCCAGAAGTGAAACGGCGGCGACTTACGTCGCGCGTCTATCGCAAAAACGAACAGGCGCCCAGCGGCGGCAGCAGCGCGATTCCGGTGCGTTTTTAGCCGCCGCTGTAGTGCTCAAAATGGTACTGCCTGCGAGAGGAAGAGCGATGAGAGCGAGCGAACTATTTTATTTTGTCTGCATGCGCAAGTGTTTGTCTGTGTGTGTGAGAATATGCTGTGAGCTCCACAGAAAACTATTTGTACATAGAAATTGGAATTCAAATTTGATTCACAAAACCATTTATAGCATTTTTATGAAATGTAATAATAAGTAAGACAAAGTTAGATGTTCTAATAATTGAACCACATGCATAAGGAATTTTAAAACAGATTGTAATTATTCAAACAAGTGTACAGAAAATAAGTTGTTGAAACTCGAGAAGTAATCATGTATTTTAAACCAAAGTAGTATTGGTGGAGTTGGAGATGGGTTTTATATTATTTATCAATAAAAGTAAACAAGGATATAAACAATACATCTTTTTCAACATTTAGCCACAAATAGTATTATTATTTATGGCATTTGCATTTTAATAATAAATTGACGTAAGCATCGAAGCTTGTATAATTCTATGCAGTACTATTATATCTGATTATCTGATCATAAAACGTCCGTCAGCATTGGAATTAATGAATTAATTTGTTAGCTGCAAAAAACGCTCGCGTTTCCAATCGCAAGCCGAAAAAATGCGGTTTTAAACGCGACGACCGGCGAGAAGATACATTTTATTGCAAATGGAGAAGCGGCGAAGATGGTTGAAAGTCGTCGGCTGGCTGAAACGTCTGTTGGCCCATGAGAAACCGACGCCAAACAAAATGGTGCCGCCTCCAGTGACGAAAGCGACAAGCCAACTAACTAGCCAAGTTACTAACAACCAACGACTAACGACAAACGCAACACAAAGAGAACGACAAACGACGGCGGCGACAAAAAGTCAATTTTATCGGAAACTAACAGGCTGCAAGCAGCCGGAGAAAGCAAAGCCAAGCTGGGGCTGAAAAGCCAAGGCGGACTTTCCACTTTTCGTCTGGCTGGCCTGGAAAAGCTCTCTTTCTCTATGCCTCTATGGCTCGGCAGCGCTGGGCGCCTAATCCGAATTGCGAGAAAGATCCGCTTTTCGAGCCAAAAACCATCGAATAGCCGTGCAAGCACACAGCTCGCACAAATTTTCCGCCCAGAGCCACGCCTCCGAAATTCGGAGTGCCGCCCCCCTGGATGTCCGGGCCAAAATCCAAGCCATCCGGCCGGGACAAAGGCGAGCGGCTGACTGAGGGAAAATCGAGGAAAATTTTGAAGCCAAACCGCAGAAAGCGCCCGAGAAAAGTAGATGGGTATGCTGCTTTCGTAGGGGATGGGACGGGCGGGGCGGTGCGGAGGGGTAGATATTCGAAAAGGGGGTGGTGCTTGGGTGGAAAGTAGAGAACCAACATCTCTGTGCAATTAACTTGATTGTCTCCGCACATGCGCCTTGTGGAAAACTCCAATCGTGTACTATATTTATCCAGCTATATTTAGCTATTGGCTTTCCCATAAATTGCGCAATTTTACCGATTTATGGTCAAGCTGTTAAAGTTATTAAATATCATTTAGGGTTCTTATTAAGCAAACAAAATAAGCTATATTGTATACTGTATTTTTATTTTTTTTTATTTTATGTATTTTATGATTATTACTTACGCTAATTGGATTATTTGTAATCGTTCTTTATAAGTTTAAGCTTCAAGTTTCTTATAATTTAATAGTAATATAATCTTAGGCCAGAAAATAATCTTTAATTTTGCAAACGTGCTTGAAATGAAATACGACTCGAAATGTACAAATTGATAAGAAAATGTGCGAAAGTATTTCATTTACCCAAGCAGCTCCATATAACCGGAAGTAGCATCTCTGGCTTTACTTTGCTCAGCTAAATTCTGATTCAATATCATTTCGAAAAGAAGATAACACATTGAATTGCAGGATTTCAGTTCACACGCAGGGCGAAACCGCAAGCATTTGCCATGATATATAAATAAAAATCGAGGAAAGCCCACAAGTAGATGCAAATTGTTGGCCAGCTGCAGCTGCAGCAACAACAGCAACACATCAGCAGCAGCAACAGCAACTTCGCCTCCAGCAACATCAAACAGCAATCGCAGCAACAACAGGTCCCGAAACAGATGTCGTGCGATTTTTCGTAGAGTAAGGCATGGTGGGGCTGAGTGGAGGTGTCGGGATATCTTGCAACAGCTGCAACATGCAACATTATCGTCGATGCTGCTGCAACATTGCAGAGGGCGCCACTGTTGTTGTTCCATGCCACCAGCGATGCGGCGCTCAGAAAATCCAGCCTGCTGGTACAGTGGTAAAATGCTAAAGTGGCAAGTGCCCCACCAGCGGGATACACAACATACAACACACACACATACACATACATACACACTCTCATGAACAAGGAAAATTCGCAATAAGGCAACAACACAATACGAAATACAAGCCACAACGGCAATGGAACCGGTTGCTCAAACTAGCACAAAAAGTAGTCGAGGAAAAAGAGAAGACCACTGAATGGCTACTCCTTCTGAGCTCCCAATCTCCAAGAGCCCCAACTACAACTGAGCGATTTCTCGAACATGCCGGGGAGTTACTAAAGACCTAAGATACTTCAAAGCGTTCTAAGGATTCATGTGGTTTTTAACTCGACAGTAAACTAAGTAGTGACACAAATCCAAAGTACAATATATAATCTTCAATAACTAAAGAGTTTATCATTATTACGGTCTGTTTAAACAAGAAAAATTTTCAATGTTTGCGAAAGCTATGTGCTGACTTAAAATTATAATTTGATAAGGGGTTATCAAGGGGTTGTTATGTTTATTCATAATTATGCTGTTATCAAATGGGAACGTGGACTCTGCGAATTAATTGCTAAATTGCTTATAGCACAAAGTTCCAGTAGTTCTCGATGGTTAGTGCTTTGAATTTGTGTTTGCCCAGCTAGGTTTCATATAGGGACGCATTCCTCTCGACTCGCTGGAACCCGTCTCCGCACAGCTGCCTGCACCCATTTAACCCATGTTGTACAACAATTTAACGGGCAACCACTCGCTGAGGCTCTTCTGCTTTCTGCCGCTCGAATCTTCTGCTCGCAGGGGTGACTTTCCACGGTCGGAAAGGACGGAAAACGCATAAAATGAATAGGACAATGAATAAATGCCTGACTGCCTGCCAACTTTAATTAATTTTCTATTTCTGTGTTTTCATGCCACACGATTGCCGAAGAGCGTACCACTTTTCGAACGTTTCAAAATTATTCAATACGTTTATGGGGTTAAAAAGTAAATACCCATATGTATATATAAACTCGATTATTGGATGTCAGCCCTTGAAGCCTTTGCATTATTTTGTAAAGTGCTTGAAAATGCTGTGCAATAAAACGAAATGCTTTTACTTTGATCAGTTATCTACAAAGTATCTTGAGTAGCGTCCGCAGTAGAATTCCGGTTCTTCGCAAGGATATGCCATATTTTGAAGTGCTCTTGAGGACTTTGGCAAACATACATTTTTGTATGTTGGTACTTAAATGTAAATGTACCTGAGCAGGTGCGAGTAATCCGCGAAAGGACTCAGTGCGGAACGAGGCAGACAGAAAAAGATAGCCTGTCCTCCTGATATCCTCCAAGTCGAACCCACAATTGCTCTTCCGGTTCCATCCCTACCACTCGTCCCTTCATTCTGTGCCCCAGAATTAACCCCTCATTCGCCTGGCCTGCTAATGAAGTCTTAAATTGTCTGTCGTTTCGCAATGCTTTTTGCTAAATTAACAAACAGCGCGCGGAAAACTATAAAAAAAGAAAACAAATAAAAAATTAAACGGGGTCCGGTCTCTGCTTTACCCATCTGCCCCCCTCTCCACTCCCCAAATCCTCTTTTATATTGCGCTTAAATATTTATGAGCTACACGTGACGATGGCTGAAAGCCATGAAATTGTCGCCAAGCGATGAGCTGAAAACAAATAAAATTATAACATTTAACTGGTGGAATAACTTGAAAAGTTATATCCACTAGTTTTCATAAATAGCATTAAAAATACCAACTGTAAAAGATTTCCACATTAAGTAGAATAAAAAAAACATAAAAAATGTTTATAATTAACATTATAGAATTGCATTTCCTTCTTAGACAATAACTTCGAACTTTCATTATTTTCTTTTCACAACTTTGGGCTTAAAGGTACGAATTAGAGAACATCCAACATATTAATTAATTAATAAATATGGCCAATTCCACTCTTACTAATACATGTATCAGATGATTTCCAAGTACGAAATGCCATTTAGACAGTCTCGTGCCCACAAAACATTTTCTAGTTTTCTATTTATTTTGTTTTATGGGCGCGAAAGTTGATTAACGTTAATTAATTCATGCTGCGAGTGGCGTTTGTATTTGAACAAATTGGAACTAAACGAGATGTTCGAGTGCCCGGAAATGCACACACACACACACGCACACAACCGCTGAGATACAAGATGCAAACACACAGATACAATGTTTGACCCAGTAATTAAGGCATGGCGCATTTCACGAGGCTAATTAATGAAGTTCAGTCCATCAGCATGCAGCTTCATATCGCCCTCCCGCTCAGCATTTCCCATCTCTTTCTTCTTGGCAACCTGTTTTCCCTTGGTCTTGTGTACACAACAAAAGCAATTTCAGGGAAAACATTTCTCATCATCAGTGGGTAATCCCTAATTATAACTTCTTTTCAAGTTTGCGTCATGCATAAGGATCAAAATGTTTCATGCTTCATTGCAAGCTACATGCTTTAGTTTATCATCGTATTTCATCATTTAGGCAATACCTAGTTTTCAAAGTCTGATTTGTGTATTAAATTATAATAATTCGTCGGTGTTTAGGTTAGAAAACAGTGATCCTTGTGTGTGAATATATATTTGTTTTTAGCTAAAGAAGTTCGACCCCATTTTTTAAAAAACCGATGACAGCAACAAAAATCGAAGGGAAGCCGCACAAAAATGTCCAACAAAACAGCGACGCCGGCAGCGCAGCAGCTGCGCAGCAGCAGAGGCGGCAGCGTGGGAGTTTCGTTAACAGCTGTACCCCAAAACGCGCTCTCTCTCGCTCTGTTCGCGCTGTGTCTCGCTCTCTCTTTTGTTCTCTCTGCACGTAACAACATCCCTGCGTCACACGTTGTTATTGTTGTTGCTGTAGTTCCTGTGGTCTCTTCTTGCTGCTGTTGTTGTTGTTGTGGCTGCTGTTGTTGTTGCTGCTGCTGTTGTTGCTGTCGCTGTTGTTGCTGCCGCTGCTGATGTTCCTGCGCTGCTGCTGCCTACGTTGTTGTTGGCTTTTTGTCACAGGTCGTTGCACTACCAATACCCATGCAACAAAGAGAGCGATGTACAGTGTGTACAGTGTGACACATGCAGGCCGCTCGGACGGCAGTCGCCGACAAAAGCGAGCAACAACAGCAACAATAGCGCAGCATCAGCCACCCCCTCCACCACCCCTATGCGCCCTACAAAACCAACGTAACCCCCTGACCATCCAAAAACTCCATGAGTGATGCGAATGTATCTATGTGAGTGCAATATCTAGCAGATATCTTTATCCTGCACAGAATGTTATTCAATTATAATCAAAACAGTTATCCATACTTATTAATTGGTGTTAGTCAATTGCAATACAAAAAGAAACTAAATGATGGTTAATATAAAACATGAAAAACTAACTAATTTAAAACAAAATCTAAAAAAATTAAAAATCCAAACTGTTTTATTACTTTGTAGCATATCAGTACTTTCAATAATTTCCAGAGATAATTTCTTAAATAGAAACTTTAATTCAATGACTCAATTTTAGGCTAGACAAACATATAGATAATTATGGTCAAAACAATGATTTGGATATCTCCGCATCATTCCAACGACTCAATAAAGTAATGAACAGTAAATTCCACGTGCTTCACACAAAGAATATTATAATATTATGCCTACAAAGTACGCACAAATAAAGATAAGCAAACTTTCCATAATAAGTGAGAAAAGTGTATTGACATTTCGATCATTGTGTCTCAAGACCTGTTCGCACCTCCCAACTGCCCCATAAATTGACAATCTTGGAAATGGAAATTTCCTATGCCAATCTTTTAGCAGAATTCATTTTCTTGGAAATGCAAATGTACAAGGGTATGAGGAGTCCGGCCATAAATATGTAATGAATCAAGTGGCTGCAGGTTCCCATTAAAAAGGCCCAATTAAAACCAAGTGGAAATCTTGCTGTGAGATCAAGGAGTTATTTTCCCCATTAATCCTTTCGTATATTTTATTTTTGGAGGGAAACTGTTGGAAAACCATTTTAAAGAATATGCTCAAGTGGCAGGAACAAAATTGTTGTGTGATTATTTTGTGTATCTCGCGGGGCATAAAAGAAAAGCATTCAAATGAACTTTCCTCGCTGGTATGGTTGTTGTTCTTGTTGTACGTGGCACAAGTGCGGCCGCATGCTCAAGCACACACCCATACACCTAAAGAAAGAACCAGAAAACGTGTTGAGTGGCAAAAAAGAATAATAATCATAAAAAACAAGAATGAAAGCTTCCAGACGCAGCTTAGACGAAGGAGATACCCGCTAGTTACTGACAGTTTGCAACGCAGTTCTTTTAGAATCTTCTCTCACTAAAAACGTAATGGCAAAAGTATAAAAAGTGCATTCGGAATTTTGAACTAAGCCATTTAGAATTAGGGGAGCACATTTTACTACCACTAAATTTTAAAGAACTTGTCATGATTATAAGAGCATACCTTCAACTTTCTTTACTTTAGTTAATACTGATTACATTTTATTATCGATGTTTAATCTGATTGATTTTAATGATCAATCACGAGTTCTTTCTCTCTAACGCAAAAACATTATACCCTTCGTAATGTTCGTGTGCCGGGTATAAAATCAAGTAAAGAATACCAAACAAAAACAAGCCAAACAGAGATAGGGCTCTTTCAGTCTAGCAAATTTCATATTCAACATATTCTCCACCTTTTTCACCCTTTTTCCAGGCAATTTGATTTTCGCAAAAGTTGAGTGTTTCCCCAAAACATTCTGTTTTCCCCGCATCCCAATTTAAAGTTTGTGATTTTAAATGATTAATGTTCAAGTCAAGATTTCGTAGAATGATTGATTAATTAACGTTGACAACCCAACGGCAGACAAAACAAAAAATTTGCCGACACACGCACACCCTTTCCATAAACACACACACAAGCACACAGGCGGTCTCTTTCGGTTGTCCAGTTTTCCATGACTTCTTTTTTAGTTAATAAATTGACTTCCATTTTCGTTACGGTCTTTTCTTATCCCCTTCCTCCATCTACATGATATTATTGTTGACGTTGCGTTTCCCACCCAAAAGCATTTTCCTATGAAATCTGAAACGATGGCTCTGCGGACGTTGATGTGTGTGTGGCCAGGTTTTAGCCTTGATTGATTCGAAACCGAGTTTAGTTAGCCCGAGAAACTGTAAGGGGTAGCAGAGATCAATGCACACAGAGAAATCAATGTGTTCTACATTGATACATTTGTACCACTAATTGCTTTACTTTTGTTATTAACGAAACTAAATGAAGTTAAGCGATCATGTATTTACTAACTGAAGTTACACCATTTAAATGCAATCCGATTAGCAATGTGGCATGACTTTGGTTACAGTTATAGCACCAGCTTTTCTCTCAGTGTTCATATTTCCTTTGCAGTTTGCCACTGTCAATCGAGTCTCTTTCTCACCTCAATTTCGAGCCATATGTGCGTGTGTTTGCAAAGGTGTACACGCAATTAATTATGTTGACAACTGACATCAATTGAAACGCTATCGGAAGGCAATCATCAAACATTAATTGAATGTGACATTCGGCAGGCAATTCTGAACTTTGCTTTTGTTCTCCAAGAATCCCAGATTGCTCCTTATATATATTACATACATATGTACATGTGCACATGAATACATGTATGGAAAGTGATTTTCCTGCTTAGACAAATAATGCTTTGCATGACTAAGGTCGATTTTCCGTCATGTAAAGGATATTTAATAGATACGGCTATTTGCTAACTGAAGTAACGTGTTTCAAGTGGTTTGGTACCTATTCTACCATAATGATTATTGATTTCAATTAAAATTACTTAAGCTACTGGTAAGTGTTCATTGAAATCAGTTGATATGTTTATTGCTTTCTCCATTCAGTTATTAAAAGTTGAATCTTCAAACTATGAAGTTTGCATTGCATTTACTTCAGCATGAGGTAAATTTTGTTGAAATTAAGGAACAGTGAATATTTACGACTGCAGAGCCATTTTACAAGTCTCCCCAAATCGTATGTACCCATAAATTGGTACTTATAGACAATCGCTGTATAAGTGTGCCACTACATAAATAGATTTCAGTACTGGATTGTTTATACATGCGCATATAGAATATATTCCCTTATCGGTTCCATTCTCCCGAAGCGGATCGTACGACCCCAAAAACGGGGGGTCTTGATTCCAACTGGCCCCAAGATGAATCGAAGACGGATCTCATTACCTGAAACGCTCGCATTGCATATTCAACAAGATGACTACCAGTTTGTGGGTTGCGACAGATCCCCGCCAGATACCTCAGTTATCCCCGCTATATCTGCCCGATCAACGACCTCTCCCACCCGCGTTCAAAATTCCGTGGGCCAGACAATGGGCGGCCATTCATCTTTACGTAATTTCGATATCAGAGAAGCGGCGCAGCGCAAACAACAAACAATAAGAAGGCAACACAAAATTGTTTCTTTGAAACAAAAGCACGAAAAAAAGTGAAAGTCTAATTCAGCCACAGGGCGACCTAACTAACACAAACCCGGCCGAGTGAAGAGGCCGCTGCGGATTTAGGCGGGCATAGTAATTATGGCTATGGCTATGCCAAGTGAACTTAATGAGTGCATTTATAAGGAATCTCAAAAATTGACTCTATTCTTCGTGGTTTCACTCGCTGTTTCCACCGCTCCCACCGTCACAATCGAAAGTATCACGGCATTTTATGGATCTACAATTGTTGCCAGATGTTTTAAACCAGTTTATTTGCCAAAGCCAATTCGAAATCTATAAAAATGTTTATTTATATACTATACAGACAATCGGCGTACACATATATCTACATACGTGTTTATGCGGTCCATATGTGCAGGAAATTTGATGTCGAGGCGATGCGAGAAAGAGAATATGTTTAGACACAAAATTTAAATAAATTTTATATAAAAATCCGATAATCACTGCCTCTGATTTGTTGTAAAACAAAGAAAGACAACTGTTATGGCGACTTTGCATTGCTCTGACAGTAAAATGGCTAACAAGTAAGCTTAACTAAAATCCTTGTTTATGGAGTATAATTAGGCACTGAAAGTTTATAATATAAACAAGATGAAGCATTTTAAAAATACTTTAATTGGATGTTGAGTTAACAAACTTTAATAATTTATTTAAATATTAGTAGAGTATTAAAACAGAAAGTGAAAAAACAAATTCCCACGCGTCATATTGAACCAACAAAAGCATCAGGAGTAGAAAAAGCGGCGAGCCAAGTTAACAGGTTAACAGCCAACTGCTTTGGTTTGATTTCGACGGTTTCTGCTTTGGCTGGGAGCTAATTAAAAATGCATTCGACTTGGCCAACTAAGGCGACAACAACAAACAGGGCCGGCCAAAACAGCAGTTTAACCAATTAGCATGTGAGGGCCAACTGAAAAGGCAAACAAATGAATGTAATGAGATGGGCGACTTTTCGATTAGGCTAGCACAAATGAAAACCACCACCCACAGCCACCCCTTTTTATACGAATTTGTTGTACTTTTATTTCTGCCTGATGCGGAAGATTGCCTAACTAACGGACCGGAAAGTATCTTAAGCAGAGCTGAACAGAGCAGAGTATCTGGCAGATGCGTAAGCGTGCCGGCAGATTTTCGATTCTTCACTCGGCACCCGAACTGAAAAACTGATTTATATTAACCCGAAAAAAGCAGAGAATCTCAAATGAATTTATACTACGACAAAAGGCAACGCACGTTTGATGTTGTAGATACATTCTGTTCATGTTGTTGCCGCTGCCGCGACGCAAGTACAACGGAAAACGGCGAGCAAGTACAAATACGAGTACGAGTACGACTACGAGAGTATCTCTCGGGTTTTTCGGACGTGGACGTACGAGTATCTGGGCATGAGTATCTGGTTCCGCGACGCCACTCAGCACGTTCATTATGGCATTTTGTCAGAAACAAATTTCAGAGTCGCTCTCGCCCCAAAAGTGTGCCTGTATCTGAATCCGTGTCCGTATCTGTATCTGATGTATCTGTATCTGTGCTTCTGCCGTTGCTGTTGGCTCTGCTGTTGTTGCTGCTGCTGCGGTTTGTTGCGCGATAAGCATACGGATATGTCAGTTAATTATTTGTTTATATTTCGTATTGCCTCGCTCTCTTAAACTGTACATACTCGCCCCGTTCGTTCATGTGCGATGTACACATTTCGTCGCCATCGATACGCGTTTATGTGGTCTAGACTCTAGAGTCTAGACTCTAGAGCTAAGGGGCTCTACATAAAGAGCGCTATGGCTAGATGTGTATATGGGCACATCTGTATCGTACATTTCGCATATGATTTTCTGCTGATTAAGGCAAACGCAAACACACTCTGTCCACAATCCACTGGAGTCTGCTTGATCGCACTGCTTGCGATTGGTTTTCGAATGGGAGCGATGCCTCATGTTCAAAAACATCTCAAGATTATTTTATACAGCAGAATGTGCGGCCTTAAAGTTTAAACTTGAGTTGAATAGGTTTTATTAATAGGTTTTCTTTCGTCAAGTAATCCTTCTATATTATAGTTTTTTGTCAATTGATTAACTTTATGATTTCTCAATGCTTGTAGAAATTTGTTTTTATGTTTGTCTACAGATGTTTTTGGATCTATACTGAAGTTTGTATTATTTTTTACTAATTATTTCTTTACTAATTAAAGGTATCGTTAATAAATTGATATCGACATATTAGTAAATGTTTCCAAGTGTAAGTAATTATATTAAATGTTTGACTTAACTTGGTTACGAACTTAAAAAAACAACAAAAACAAATGTTAAGTTTATAGGAAATTTGAAGAAATGTATTTCCCGGCTATCAATTTCAAATAAAATTTTCATTACCAGGGGCCAGAAATGTTTAAGTAAATTGATATCCGCATCTTTGGTCGGGCAGCAAGTGCAGCTGCCACCGCGAATGTTGCCGCAGCAGCAACATCCGCGGCAACATTTACAGCAGCAGCAGTAAGACATTCAGTGGCAGCAACAGCGGCAACATGTACAGCGGCAACAGCAGCACGTTGTGGCAGCAGCGAAACAGGCGATAAGGAAGAAAGCATAGGCGGCCAATGCGAATGGGGGAAAATGCCTGGAAAACCGGTGCAGAAATGCCAGTCGCCCTCGCCCTCGCCGTCGCCGTCGCCGTTGTCTGTGTCTGCGTCTCGGGCTTTCGCGAAAGATTCGCTGGAGTGTTGCTGGTGCAACAACTTGCAACATGCGACCACTGCACAATCGTGCGGTTAATGCAGCTGAGCGCCTGCTACAATGCAGCGACCGAACACCTGGAATGGGGCATCCACCTTCGGGACTCTCCAGCTGCAGCTCCATCCGAAAGAGGAGTCCCATCGCCAAACCCCCCAAAATGCGATTCCCAAGTTCCATCTGCACTCGCATTCCCAGTGTCTCAGGTTGCGATTGCCCGCTTTTGAGGGCTGTTTTGTGGCAGCAGGGATGTTTCACTCGAGGGTTGGGAATCCAGATATATTGGGTATTGGACCCAAACCCAAGCACACAAAACGAAAAATAAAACAACAAACTGTGGGTGAGGCCGCGCTGCTGCACAGGAGAAAAACCCGAAAAAAAAGCGTACAACAAAAGCTCAGCCAAAGCGGAAACCTGTTTTGGCCATCGAGCAAAGTGAGTTGAGTGAGCAAAGAGTTAAGTTGAGCAGCAGCATTGACCCCAACTGACTCAACGACAAAATATGCCACAGAAAAGGATGGCAACAGAGCGTCGGACAGAGATGGGAGACGCACAGAAGGAGATGGAGTTGAAGACTGGAGCCTCGGGAGATCTCTTGTATCCGAATAAATGCAGAACATGGTGCGAAATATTTAATACAAAAATGCTGAAAAGGAGTTTGGCCTGACAAAATAAAGCACCACACAAAACCAAGTACAGTGAAGTGTTGTTAACTGAAACCGCTATTACTGCATATTTTCGTTTTGAAGAAAAGAACCCTAAAAAACTTCCTTATAAATTAGATAGTTCAAAATTTCATTTTAATTACTTTACAACAGCTTTTAACTGAAGAAGTTTATCTTTAATATAAAAATGTGAAATATATTATATTGAAGTTTACTGCATAATTGAGGTATTTTTTAATAATATCAAGGCTTATCTTAATATTGTTGATTCAAATCCAGAATAGGTAAGAATGTATATACATATAATTTCACACCCGGAATGGAATTTGTAGAATTTAAAACTGAATATATGTTAGTTACTTTTACTTTAGTTAAAACTTTTAGTTTAGTTTTTACTTTTAGTTAAAACTTTTACATTTTTACAAAATAATAAAAATTTCATATCATTGATAGAAAGTTTGTGTTTACGTAAACTACGGGTTCAACAAATGAAACAAATTCGTTACAGAAAATTCCACGGGCAGCAGTTCGCGGTAAAGAGGAAAACCTGTAGCTACCAACTGCAGCAGACGAAGCGAGGTGAGGCCAAGTAAACCTGTTTACAGTTCAAACTTCGCATTCGATATATTCGATGTGAACTCTTTTTTGTTGTGCCATAGTAAGTATGTTCGTCTGGCAGGTTCTGGGGCCGCTTCTTCTTGGCCAACCGAGTTGTTTTAAGCCACCTACGAAGTCGAAGCTTAGGCCGGGTTATCTTCAGCTTAATTGGGTCATTCACACGCGCCACTTGCCCGTCGATAGAGATGGATATACGGCTGCAGAGGGAGATAAAGATACAGCTGGGGAGACACTGCTGAAAAACACACACAACTTTTTCAGCCTAGCAACAACTTCCGGTGTCTCAAAGACGAACCGAACAAGAAACTAAAGACGAGGCATACATTACATGTTAGACCACTCGAAGACGTACATATGCGAAGACGGGGGCACGACAAACGACGGTAAACAGAGGGAGATACATGTATGTAAAAAAAAGGAAAGACAAATAATACTGTTTATCAAGTGATGAAAAGCATTTTAAATGTCGTGTATGCCAGGTATTGTGCTTAAATGCATTCCCTTCATCGCTATTCTGTTGGAATGCATATGATATTGGTTAGGAGATTATTCAAAAGACAAATGCTGAATGCGGTAAAATAATTTAAGGGTTTTTAACCAAAAAAATCATGACTAATAACTTTCTCTCTTATTATGACATTATTATTATAAAGTTTTACAAAAGCTCAAGATAAAGGGCAATACAAATTCGTAATTTTAATATATAGTACGGTTTTTGGTTTTATCAAAAATTAACGCTAACAAAATAATCTGGAATGCTGGAATTAAACAAATTATTGTTAAAAAATTGAATTATATCCAGAAGAACTTAAGCCTATGGAGTAAGCCTAAAAGTTAATCGATGAATTGGTTTCTCGAATTGGTTTTGAAACAGAAAACTGTAGTATCTTATAGATGGAAAGAACGAAACAACGGTAGTTCTCTCCTACACACAATCGTTTCTACCTACAAGGATCAGACAAAATCAAAGGATCAACGATGAAGAAGAAGCAGAGAGAGAGGGAGAGAGAGAGAGAATCAAATACAGGGCAAAAACAAAGTCATCAGTCCAAAGACAAAGGCAAATAAATGGAAAAACTCAACCGACAACTTCTGATGTGCGAGGGGGACGGCAAGGGATATGTGCATCCATCATTTTCTTTTTCTAGGCGATGCTAGAAAAAGCAATAGCAACAACCACAACAAACTGCAGTTTAGGCATAGGAAATTATTTGGCAATTTCAAAGCCTCACAAAACTGGTCTTGTTCCATTTTTAAAAGCCAAGCTTTGACTCAAGTTCCCTCAAGCATAAAAACATCAATCATACGAAGTTCTACACGAAAAGCGCTTCAAGGTCTTATCAACATCAGAAGAAAAAAGGCATTTCAAAACCCGAAATAGAACTGGTTTTGAAATGCAAAAAGCCACCCACACAAAAATAAAACGCTATTAACTAATTAGGCGATAAGAGCATTAGCTTACTTACCCAGAAGCTGTGCTGATAATCCAACTTGATTTTGATTTCCTATGATTTGCCCTTACTTTTGTTGTTCATTCAATTTAGCACTGATAAATGCTTTGAATTTTAATCCAACTGCAACAACAACAAGAACGGCACAATTTTATTAGCTGGCCAATGCAACAACAATCAAAAGAGCACAAACTCTCCGCTCTCCTTCGCAAAAATCAAAACAAAACACGGCAAAAACACTTAAAACTCAGAGAGAGCGAGTGAGAGCGCGAGAAAGAAATGAGAAAAGGGAAAGAAGAAGAGAGTGATCCGCTTTGCTTTTGTTTTAGTTATTAGTGACTGCAACATGTTGAATGTGTTTACTCTTGCCCTAACGGTAAATGCTAGTGCTGTAATTTAAAAATCCTCTGCTCGACTCAAATTGAAAATAAACAATTTACAAACTGCAATTTTCTTTCGCAACACAAAATCCACAATCACTCACACGCACACACACACACACACACAAATATATATATATATATATATATATATATATATATGTGCGTGTGAGTGATTGTGGATTTTGTGTTGCGAAAGAAAATTGCAGTTTGTAAATTGTTTATTTTCAATTTGAGTCGAGCAGAGGATTTTTAAATATATATATATATATATATATATACATATGTATATAAGCGCACACCTTTGCAAAGGACGCTGATGAGGGTTGCATTTTATGTTAAAAATAATATTAACTATTTGCTTACTTTCATCTCACAATACACTGTTGGAAATTTTCACTGTTATTCTATTCATATGTCAGCATAAAACCGGAAAAACTAAACACGGTATCTGAACGAAAATAAGAGAACGACGCCAACAAAATCGGTTATGTTTGATTTCTTTTCACTTTGATATAAGCCATTCGTTTGTTCAATTAGCATGCACTTTTCAGTTATTTGGTACAGTGTATTTTTTACGAGAGTTCTCGACAATTTTCGAGCGCTAAAACAAAGAAACCGCGCTCGGCATTAAAAACCGCGTCCGACTGCCGCTGTTTTTTTGTTGTTTTGAGCGGCGCTCGTGGTGGAACAAAGGCTGGGAAAACATCGATAACGCTATCGATCAAGCGATGACTGATACTTCTGTTGCCTACGATGTTTTTGGTTTGAATGTCCGGCACCACTGCTTATTTGGTTATAAAAATTATATTATATTATTAAAAACTGATTTTGTTATGGAAATGTCTGTTACAAATGTTTTATTTTTTTTATGCTGGCTAACATTAATACTGTGGCTAAATGGGTTTTAAATAATAATTTTATTTAACATACATAATTTTAACATACAATTATACAAATAATTGTTTTTCTCGACATTCTTATGCACTTTAAAACATATATACATTTGATCACCAGGCTCGTATAACAATACGCCAATTTATCGCAATAGTTTTGGCTCGCATCCCTGGTATGGTGGTTCGTTCAGAGGCAGTTGCATCAGTCTGGCAGCACTGCCCGCTCACATACACTCAGTCGCCCCCCAAATGTATCGGAAACATGCAGCCGAGTTAAAATAGTGAAAAACTAGTTAGCAAACACAACCGATCAGTGCGGATAATAAGAATTGGCAAATCAAAATTAAATGGTAAACAAACGTTAGTCGGCGCGGCTAATTAACCACAGAGACGCGGAGAGAGTGGCCAGTGAAAGCCAGAACACTCTCTCGCCTCAGCGTGTGTGTGTGTTACGTGTGTGCGTATGTGTCTGTGTTGACAAAATACAACAAATCGCAGCGAAAACAGGAAGTGTGTGAACGATAAAGCATAAAGATTGCACTTTTCGCATTAAAATAGGCGACAAAAACCCGGGGGCGCAAGCAGATCTATACGTTACGGGCCTACTCATGCCGCAGAGCAGGGGGCGTTTTTCTAGATCAGTGACTAGTCTTATATGGCTTTATGTTTTGATGCTGCTCTGAACCACTGTGAAACATCACGTCATTTATGCCACGCTCCTTCTCCAAAAACCAAAGATCAAATTGATTTCACTGCATTTGAATATATATGTCCACATATATACAATAGTTAATGTTCGTATGCGTCATTCGCTCATCAGCTACATAGTATACTAGTGTTGTTATTGTGGATCGCTTTCGCATGTTAATGTTTTTGTGTTATTTTTTCCATTCCATTTTTTATCAAAGTTTCGCGCTATCGCCCAGTCAGCTCAGAAGCAGCCGCTCCCCAACTGAGAGCACAGAGATACCAGCTCTGGCCACTTGCTCCTCCGGATCAGGCTCCTGCTCCTGTCCCCGATCCCCTCCCCCACCCGCCAAATCCATATCCTGCTCCAAATGACGGACGGCGAACAGCAGGAGGCGCTGGTCAAGCGAGCCGAGGACGAGCGCGAGGATATATTCCGGCGCTACGAACTCGGTCTGGATCCCAGCAATGTGGTGGATTCCTGGGAGAATCCCACCTTTGAGATCTACCACAGGACGGACAAGTGAGTAACAACCGTGACTCGTAAGGAAAACCCCAATAATGCCACTGGTCTTCCCATAGATATGGCTTCTTGCACGACTCGCGGCTGCCGTCGACGCGGGATGCCCAGGAGGTGCATCGCAATAAGATCGAAATGGAGCGGGACAAAAAATGGATGAAGATGCTCAATCAGTGGCCTCCGCCTCAGGACAAGCTGCACAAGCGCGTCTACAAGGGCATACCGGACCGCGTGCGAATGGTGGCCTGGAATAAGCTGCTCGACATCCAGCAATCGATAAAAAACAATGCTGGCGTCTACCTCCGAATGCTGGAGCTGGCCAGAAAATACTCCACGGAGACGAGACAGATCGATGCCGATGTGAATCGTCAGTTTCGCGACAATCTTGCCTTTCGCGAGCGCTACAGCGTAAAGCAGTGCTCGCTATTCAATGTGCTCAACGCCTATAGCATCTACAACTCGGAACTGGGCTACTGCCAGGGCATGGCCTGTGTGGCTGGCGTGCTGTTGCTTTATTTGCACGAGGAGGAGGCTTTTTGGGCATTAAATACCCTGATAACAGACCAAAAATACGGCATGCATGGACTGTTTATTGAGGGATTCCCGAAGCTGACGCGATTCATCGATCACCACGACCGCATCATGTCGAAAATAATGCGAAAACTACACAAGCACTTTACCAAACACAACGTTGACGCCCTGCTGTACGCCATTAAGTGGTTTTTTGTCGTCTTCGTGGAACGCGTATGTAAACACAAGATGTATTTATTACAAAAATACTTAATAGATCTGATCTGCAGGTTCCTTTCAGTTTAAGTCTGCGCGTGTGGGATATTTTTATGTTAGACGGCGATCGGGTCATTCTGTCCATGGCCATCACCATTCTGTACCTTCACAAAGACGAGCTGTTGCGCCTCAAGGACATGGACGCCATCATTGAGTACTTGCAAGTACGGCTGCACAAGAACTTTGGCTACAGCGACGATGATGCCATTCAGGCCCTGGAACGAGTCATGAAGAAGCTAAAGGACCTTAAGCTGGATGTGCCGCCGCCAGCCAAGTCAAACGAGTTCCCCAGCCGCAAACTAGGTGACTTCGTAGAGGCCGATATGGAGAAGAAGATCGGGCGCAGACGCAATGATTACACAGACGCGGAGAAGCAAGTCATAACAGATGTGATATCAAGGTGGGATCTCTTTGGGTTGTTCATTTGATTTACTCATTACACTTGTTTGGCTTTTAGGCAAGAACAAAACGCGATCGATGTTCAGTCCACAGTGTCCTACGAGACTTCCGAGTGCGCAACGGGTGAGTCATGAGTAACACACAAGCCCTTACACTGTTTATCTACTAATCCTAATGCTTGCTTTAAACAATCCACTTACCCCACTTGCTGACTGTAACTATAATCTGCAATTATAATTGAAAATTCTTTTCTTTGTATTGTGTGGTGCAAGTTTATCACAAATTGTATGTATATATCATGTATATGTAAACCGAAACACGAGCAGTTCCCCAAAACGAACTTCAATTGGTTTTGACCTAGATGTAATCCTATGTACAAAGTCCTGTTTAGTTTTAGAATATGTTATGGCATATGTATTCGTTTGTTTGAGTAGCGATGTATAGTTTTTCTTTGGAGTATACATTAAGATCGTAGCCACTTTCAGCGAGTCATCGTTGGCAATCCAATCCAAATGCGTCATCAACTCGCTGGCCGAAGCAATAAACTAATTGAATAATATGCTAATATTGACCTTTTGCACGTTGGAGGGAGCTGAGAAGAGAATTTCTTGTTTGTGTAATGTAATGGATGGTTCGAAACAGTGGGACGAGTATTAGTGGTTCTGGATGGAGTACCAAGTTTTAGACGTAACGGATCTAATGGGCACTAATTCTAACTGTATATGTAAAGTATTAGCATTTAAGGGCCAAATAACCAAGGCAACCACAAAACCAGTTCATGCTTATTAAATACGCTCCACGACGTTCATATAATCGGATGATCCATTTTGTAACCATTGTCTAACATTGTCCGCTGCGTGTACATATATATCCGTTTCGATCACAAGCCACCGCTTCTGCGTGTTCCCGGCAAATCGGAGCTGCAAAAACCGAAATCAGACCTGACCTAATTCGCAATCGCTTCTGTAATTCTGTTCCTAGGTGATGGATACTCAATGAAAACGTTTGAGAGTATCACTAGCTTAGCCACCTCGCCGGCGAATAGCAGCTACTCGCTGTACAGCAATGGATTTGTGGTGACCACTATCGAAAGTGATCAAGATACCGCCCGCAGCCAGAGTATCCACAATCTCAGCTACCTGCATCCGCATCCAGTTCTGCCCAATGGGCTGCAGCACATGCGGCACAGCTTTAGCAGCGATAGCGACAGTCGCAATCGCCTCGATCTGGATCAGGCACTGGAAGTGCTCCAGCGACAGCAGCTGCCCCTGCATCCGAAGACTCCAAGCAGCCAGGTGGTGTATATCCTGCAAAACGGTGGCGGAGGCAGGCATATGGACGGGCATCGGGATGCTGCGGATGACGATGACGATGATGCGCTGAGCGTGGAGAACACACGCCTTTAATCTTAGTTGATTCGTATTTCGTATTCTTTCTTTATGTAGTTAATGTCTGTTTTGCCTATGCCAATAATAATTCCCCCTTCCCCCAACCCACCCCCAAAAAAAACCCCCCTCAAAATTCGCTAGTAATATCCACATGTACTTAGCTTTAATTTTTGTATTGTCGAACCGACAGGAACATGAATTGTTATTCATTCATTGATGTGTATATTTAGTGTTTTTTCCCACATTCTTTCTTGTCCACTCACTCTCCGATATTACCCAACCGAGAGTCTCAACTTAATATTCCAAAAACTGATAACTCCTAAGACTCCAACTATTCCGTTTGAAACTACGTACAACGATTAATATTTATTGCTATCCGCCTAACTTCTTACCCACAATTCCTTATATATACCTACTAGCCTACTGATTAGGTAACTTAAGTTTTGCTCTTGCATTTACTTTATGTTTGCCTTACAAAAGAAACTCAACTTTAGTTTATGTTAAAGCCAAAATTGTAGTTGTAATCTGATTAGCCAATAATTATATGATTATACATATAGCGAACGTACCACACAAATAAATATGATTTTGTACTGAAAAGAACACATTTGCCAGCATGGTTGATTTCACAATTAGCCTAATGTATTGTTGTACTGCAAGATATGTTGCAGGCCAAGAAAACAGTATTAGTACGAAGCATTCCACTCGATTTGCACCTCACAAACAACAAACACAAGAACACTAACACCGCTAACCCAAAATTTCACATTCCCACCAATCACAAGCACAATTGAAAACTAAATGCAATTTTCCAAAAACCAAATTTTTTTCCAACGCATTGGCAACACGACGAACTGGGATTGATCAAACCAAATCGAACAAAATACGAAAAACTCGAAAACGTATTCCCATAAACGCAATTTATTAGTTACGCTTACCGTACCCGAGGATTCGCACTCAATACGAAGTTCGCTTGCAGGTACTTCAGTTGCCTCGCACGGCTCATCGGAGACCATGTCGCTGGAGGACAATAAGTGAGTAGATATCCACAGCCAGCTACAGTCAAAATAATGTTGTATACAAGATTTACGACTAGGAAAATAAGAATATGTACTCTAATATATAAAAGGCTAAGGGAAAGAAAAATGATTTTCATCGGATTATTGTATGTTATTTTGACTGTTACTCGTTCAAAGCATCTATCGGTAGGCTTACCTTCTACGACCCCATCCTTTGCAGTATTCACCTGAGGACCGCCAACATGCTGCAGAACACTCCGCAGCGCGAGATGCTCTTGGGCACCTGACGTCAACTGCCGCCCGCGTCCATTGCGGCGCAGGCAGCTGCAGAGAATCGCCAAACTCTCACCACAGCCACCACTACGGGATTAGCAGTAGCAGGAGCATCGGGAGTCAGCCCCACATCCTCGCCCAGAGCTACGCCCACACCGCCGCCCGTGCCGCCGAGATCTCCGCTGGCGCTGGGATGACTAGCAGAGCAAAAGGCGGCGGCGAAACGGAGCGGGATTACCTAGTTCCTGATGCCCGCCGTCGTCTGCCTTTGCTTAGCCTTAAGTCTTCAAGCCCAGGCACCGCTGAAAACACTACAGCTAGGCCTTCCTTAGGTGCAGCAATAGCAATCACCAAGCTTCGAGAATAAGAGAGCTCACACACTTTGTACATACGCCGCGGGAAGCTTGGGGCACGACTTGGTAGTGACTTAGATGCGCCAAATTAAATTTACAACAGTTACGAGTTAAACAATTGATAAAAGCAATCGAGAATTACATACACAAAAATGCTAATTGAACAATATTTAAGCAAGAGCAAATCGTATCTAATACAACTACAAAGCGGTTAGAAGTCTATTTAATTGCAAATTGAATTCAACTCAAGCATATATTATAGAAATTGTTGTAAATTGTACTTGTATATACGTACCAAACAAAATACAAAGCAACGTTAAAAAGTTACGTCCATGAAATGCAAACGAATGTAAAGGCGAAAGGCAACCAAATATTAATTGAAAGCTATAGATAACAGAATCGTATGATTACGCTAGTTTTATGTATAGTTATACCAGCATAGCAGTACACGACCAGAACAAACTGATAAATGAATTGAGTATTTACCATTAATTTCATAATTGAACTTTACATAAACATGAATCACTAGTTTAAGTTTCTCAGCAAAAGGAATTATGTTTATTTTAATTAAATTATGTTCAAGAACGTCTCCAAATAAAACTGTCAACTGAAGCTAAGCTTATCAATCCCCCGCTTTTGTGTCCAGCTTGCCGCCCTTTTCGATAATCGACCCCAGATCCTTGAGCGACACCTCTCCTGTTCCTCTCTCCAAGGGCTGTGGTTGATTGGGACCGGGTTTCCAGCCCACAAAGTAGATGATTTGGAAGGTTGCGGGTATGCCCTTCTCGTTGGGCTTTGCATAGAGCTCCTGGTAGATGGCACTGGCCGCCAGCATCGTTTCCCGACTTAGATGAGCCGGTCGGTTGAAAGCCGCATTGTTTTCCGCCATACCCTTGAGATCCCACATCAGTTCGAACATGCTGGGATAGCCGATGACAAGTTCATCCGTGTCTATGGTCAGCATTGTGAAGCCGGCGCGATTGAGCAGGGATCCAATATCCCTTATCTGAGTGAAGGGCGAGATGTGCGGGGATATGCCACCTTTGCGCTCCAGCTCGGCCAGTTGGAGCGAGGAGCGCAGCTCGTACAGAGTGTCTCCACCAAACATGGAGGCTATGAAGACGCCATCCGGTTTCAGACTGCTCTTGATCCTGGAAAAGCAGCCTGGCAGATCATTCACCCAGTGTAGGCTCAAGCTGGAGATGACCAGATCCAACGAGTTGTCCTCAAACTGAAAGGGATTCTCATTAGCACTTGCAACCTTGACCCAAGCAGCTTAATTACCCACATCCAGATGCTCCTCGTCCTTCACTAGTTTCACCATATTCAGACCCGGAGTGCCCTGTGCCTGCTCCAGCATTGTGGCACTGGTGTCCGTGAGCGTCAGCTGCTCCACGCTCTCCGCGAGGATGTGTCTTGACAGATAGCCGCGACTGCATCCGATGTCCGCCGCCGCCTTGAACTCCCGCTTAATGTCGAATACTCTGTCGGCCAGGCGGAAGCCCACCTCCTCTTTCAAGTAATCGTATAGTCCAACATCTTTGCTGTATACATTGTACAATCATTAGATCTGTCTTCTACATATGTATGTTTCCCATCCTGACGAGAATAACTCACCTGAGTGCGGCTCTTTCCTTTTGTAATCTCTTGGCATTGCGGTCGAATATGTTTTGCGAGGTTTGAGTGAGTGAGGAGAGGGCGCGGAGTTCACATCTGACCTTTAAGGTCGACAGTTTTGTTAGTTTTCTTAACATAATCCGACTTTGGATCAGATCAATGCTGTAATAAGCAACCGGCTACGGCAAAATGAAAATATTACATTATGTTTTATTGAAAGTCGAGGATGGTATACCCTACAACATCTCTTTGATATCGTGGATCCTAAAATTTTTATTTGATAAAGTAATGTAAATGTATTCGATTTGTTTTTATGTGGAACGTTTTATGCAACTATTTATTTTTCAATAATTTTGTATAATTTATCACATATAATTTAATTAAAATAATTATAGCAAACGAGGTGTTAATCTATAATGAAATATAAAAGGAGAGGGTATCGAACGAACAGCTGTTGGCCAGTGCTGGAAACGAGCGACATTAAGACATTCCCATTCGGTCGTTGGTCAACATTGTATATTGCATATTGTTTTGGCGCCAAAAGTGACGTACATTAACGCGAGAAAATAATTGAAATTAAGCTTTAAATCACGTCATGAGCTTCTCGCGCAGTGCCCTGCGCTATGCGCACACCAATGGCTACACGGGACTCCTGTACACTCCTCGCGGCGAGTTCATCATCACGTGCGGCACAGATGGAGACATCCGGCACTGGACTTGCATCAGTGACGACGATCCACGCTCCAGTTGCCTGGGCGAATTCGTCATGTGCATAGCCCACACGGGCGGCCGTCTCCTGGCCTCCACGGATCGCAACACGGTGCATGCCTACACCTTTCCTGATATGGACAGTGATGGCATCCTCATGCGATTCACGGCGCCGGCAACGTGCCTCAAGGTGTCTGGCGGTTATACTGCCGCCGGCAGCGAGGATACCACTATTAAGGTGCTTAAAGGAGATACCGCTGGCAATGAAACGGTGCTGGAGGGGCACACTGGTCCAATTCTGGCACTGGACTTGTTTGCGGAGCGAAAACTGCTAGTTTCTGTAGCCGGAGACGGCCAATTGAAGGTGTGGAACTTCGAAGAGGGCAAGGAGCTGAAGACCATAGGTGGCTTGCCAAAGGTCAACAGTTTCGAGAGCGCCAGTCTATATGGCACTCCACATTTCGAGCCACAAAACGGCGAACTTATGGCCTATGCCGTGGACAACGAGATTGTATTGCTCAACACGGCCAACTGGGAAGTGGCATTTAAACTGCGCGACGACTCGGTGTCCAGTAACTACAGCTGCTGCCAGTTCTCGCCCAATGGTGAGCGCCTGGCCGCCGGAACAACCAAGGGCGAGGTGAGCATCTTCGATGTAAAGAAACGGAAGGCTGTGAAGGTGGAAATGCCGCCAAACGACTGCAATGCCATAACATGCCTGGCCTGGAATCTCTCTGGAGAGGTGGAGGTGGCCTTCTGCGATGCCACTGGCCAGCTGGGAACCGTGTTTCTTGGCGATGCAGTCGATGCAGGCAACGGCGAGGGAATAGAGGATGACCAAGCCGAGCTGTTGGGCGATGACTATGAGTTTGAGGCCGGCGATGACTTGGACACCGCAGCGGACGACGGCGATGGCGTTAGTCTGGAGCAGCTTAAGCGCAAGGTGATGAACTTTGCGGAACCCGTAGATCACGATGACGCTTCGAACCAATCCCTGGCCAGCAGTAGCCGAACTGTACCTGCACCCGTTGCTCCGCAAATCAAGCTCTTCAAGCAGCAGGCGGCCTTTCAGCCCAGTGCCACACCGTCCGATCTGGAGCATCGGTACATGGCCTGGAATGATGTGGGCATCGTCACCGCTCATGTGGAGCCCTCAGGCGATAGCTCCATCGATGTAGAGTTCCATGATGCGAGTATTCACCATGCTTTACACATTAGCAACTACAATCAACACAATTTGGCCAGTGTTAGCAGTGGAGCTTTGGCGTTGGCGTCCAACGAATCCAGCAAGTTGGTAGTCATTGCTTTGGCCGCCGCCGGCAACAAGGAGTGGTCGCTCAGCCTGCCGGATTGCGAGAGCGCGGAGGCTATTGTGGCCACCCGATATCTAGTGGCTGTGGCCACCAGCTCGAGTTTTCTACGTATATTCACCGTAATGGGGACACAGCGTGAGGTGCTAACTATACCGGGACCAGTGGTGGCCATTGCTGGACACGAGCACAGCCTGATGGTAGTTTACCATAGTTCTGCGCCCAGTCAGACGCAGCAGCATCTCTCCGCGATGTTGGTCAACATAAATGGATTGAGTTTGCGCCAAGAATACCTGCCCGTTCCGCTGACTCCTGGCCGACAGCTCACCTGGTTTGGATACAGCGACACGGGATCGCCGAGTATTGCCGACAACATGGGTCTGCTGCAGTTGTACCGGCGGAGCAGCAACGCCTGGTTCCCCATCTGCGACACCATGAAGCAAAGCACCAGTGTGTCGAACAACTTTTTTGTGGTGGCTGTATCCGAGAGACGTCAGATTGTCCAGGCGGTCTTGTGCCGCGGCACCTCCTATCCCATGACCAATCCGCGACCCATGCTCCAGGAACTGCGCATGCAGATCCCGCTTTGCGACGTTGAAGTGGAAAAGTCCGAGCTGGAGGATGCCCTGCTGCGCTCCAGTCTGATGCAAATGGAGGGTGCGGAGAAGATGCAGAAAGAGACGGCCATTAAGCTGTTTGCCTTGGCCTGCAGCAGCGAGTGCGAGACGCGAGCTAGGGAATTGATTGAATCCATTGCCTGCACGGATCTCCTTCAACTGGCCGTGAAATACGCCACCAAACGTGGACGCATCCACCTGTCCGACCGCCTGTGCGAACTGCTACCTCAATTGGAGGCCGTCCAGGAGGCTCGCAAGCAACAGACTTTGTTGGGCGCCAGCGGCATCGCGGCCACCATTGTTCTGCCCATGACTCCCACATCGGCCTCCCAGAGTGGCCCAAAGCCCAAGGCCATGGAGCTAAGCTCGGCCAAACGGGGCACCCTCAAGAGATTGGCTAATTCACCCAACATGTTTAAAGCGGCATCGACGGGATCTCGCCCCTCGACTCCGGATATCACACCCTCTCCGCTGGACACACAGGAAAACATATTCAGCGAATCGGAGTCGGATGTTCCCATGGGTAAAACCTCCGATCACAGGACTCCTTTAAATTCGGTTAACCCCTTTGCAATGAAACGCAAACTGGTCGACACTGGGGTCATCTTTGGGTCCGAAAAGCTGAAGCTGGCTAAGAAATAGTCTGTAGATTGTTCAGTAGGCTTAAGACTTATATTTTATATAAATAATATGTAAACTTTATTCCATTCTGTTAACTATATGATAACCAATTTTTATTTGAGCTTTTTAATGAACAGAGTTGTTAGGGATTGATTTAAATTTAAATAATAAAACATACTTTTATTTACATTAAATTGTACATTTTTATAAATTTGATCCTTTTAGCGGATGAGTGTTTATTCAAGGAAAACCGTTAGTTTTGCCATTTCCCAACACCAGCGAAATAGTGTGACCACTCTTCGCGAATAGCAGTAATCGGTCGCTTCGGTAACCACGATCGGCGTACAATCGAAACAGCCTGAATTCGGGACTTTCCACGATTTTCAAGTCAAAGTTATGTGTTCGCTTATTTATATTTTGTAAAAAGTCTTACACGCACAAATTCCAACATAAAAATACACACGCACACATAGGAAAAAAACGCAATATAAATGTCAGGTATAATATAAAAGGAGCCAGCGCCGTAATAAGAAATAAAATAAATTCGTTAAATAATAAACCAAATTAGCCTATATATGTATGCAAGTATTGCGGCAGGGAGTGCACTTCCTTTTGCGTTGTTCACGAAGTTCCTGCACTGGAAGGAAAGCTCGAGAACTCCGTTATAAAAACTCCACTTCCAGCGAACTGATCGCTGTTATTTGGAAGAGCTCTCTGCTGCAGACGCACACACACTGGCAAGCAAACACACAGAGACGTCGGTTTGGGGACTAAAAGTCTTAATAGGGTTTCTATTTCGAATGAAGTTCTAATGGGTTCTAGTATATGAAGCTTTCATTTTAATCATTTTTGAAATAACAATAATCAGAGGTAATATAAAAAAATCCCCTCTTGAAACCCTTGCATATAAAACAGAACGATCGCGCATCGCCCGCTTCATTCGCTAACTGATCGTCTTGCCGTACACTTCGATTGTCAGCTGTTTGGCATTTCTATATAGTATATAGTATATCAACGTCTCTGTGTGTGTCTGCGTCTGTGCTTTGTGTTCGCATTGAATAACTAACTTTTAATGGCGATTGTTCGTGTTTGTTAAAAAACCAGAAACTAATCTAGCGCCCAACAATTATCGATCCCTATCCGTTGTGTGTGAGTGAGTGCATTGCAAATAAAACAACAACAGCAACAAAAACAACAGTAAAAGATCAGTCTAAAGAACATCTAGCCAAAATGACAAAAAATAAAAATCAAAAAAAGAAGGCGTTCGCTGCACAAAACAACAACAACAACAGCGGTGACAATGGTACCGCCACCCCGCCGGACAAGTCGACGCCGCCAGCCAATGGCGGTATCAAGCCACCTGGCACCTACGCCAATGGAATGCTGCGCAATCCGCCGGTTCCGTGGGGTAAGCAATACATATCATATACACGGAGTGTGTGCAGTGCAATTCCATTATAACGGATCCATTTTTACGGCCCACAGAGCGCGAGTTTGTGGGTTCGTTTCTGCTGGAGATGGCCAGGCGCCAGGTGGTCAGCGCCCAACAGGAGTGGTACGTGGACAAGGCCGAGATGCGAAAGATGTTTGAGGAGCACTTGAGAGCCCAGCCCAACTGCAGTGAGATCCGCCAGAAGCTCTCCATTCAGGGAGCTTCGAATGTGAGTTGAAGCATAGTGATAACGCATTATCGTTTTCGTACTTCCTGTACAGTGGGCACTGCCATCTAAGCCACCAGCTAGGGTTGCCTTAGAAAAGTGATTACTAGCATTTTGTAGCTCTGATATACATACATACATATGTACATACATATTTGTACATGCTTATTTTTTTAAGAATTATGTGGATTTTTGATGAACTCAACAAACAAATATTATTACATATCGCGTCAAGATCATATTTTAATGGCTCTATTGCACATTGAAATTTAAATCCATTACTTATTCCATTAAAATGAAGTACATATGTACATATGTATGTATGTTCATATCGTTTGTGGTCTTTTAAATATTGAATATAATACGAAAAGTATGTAAACGAGCTTTGTGTGTATATTTTATCTTACACTACGCAGTGCTATATCTTAAGTCGGTTTCACCGTATTTTCCCTTTAAATAAAGTAAGTTGGAATATTTTCGTTATATGGCTGACATACCCAACTGCACATTGTATACGCACAAAATATAAACATTTCTCAAGTTACTCAATACGAACCATGTAGAACCGAGTTAGGACTGAATTCGTACGTTCGTACATAAATTGCTTTGTTCAGCTGCAGCCGAAGCATTGAAATTTTACCCCTTTTATTAGAGCCACATAGCGATTTGCTCGCTTGTCGCCTATAATGAGTCCATGAGTCATCTGGGTTCTGGGTTCATTCGCTTGGCTAAGTTCTATATACTTGCTGACATATCCATAAACAAAAATCTTAGCCTTTAGGTTTGTTGCAGAAATGTCTCAAAGGAAGTAAACAATCGAAGTGTTGTGCGCAATATATGCTGATAAAGCAACAATCGAATTATTTACACTTCTAAGTGGGTATAATTGGTTTGTAGTAGCGGTTTTGTACTTGTTCTTATGAAGAAACATATGTTAAATATATAAATAAATACATACGTACGTTTTCATAACTTTTAAAAACTACCTCAATAAAAATGCTCTTGAGTAAATTGATATGTGCTCCATGGTGTGTATGCATGGAAATAAAAAATAGGTTTTCAAAAACAGACTTCCACTATTAATAAATTTTTTATAAACAGTAATTGTACATGCATATTTTTTATATGAATTAAGTGGACTTTTTATGAACTCAACAAACAAATATTATTACATATCGCGTCAAGATCCTATTTCAATGGCCCTATTGCACATTGAAATTTAAAACCATTACAAAATGAAAACGATTTAGAGTTTACAAATACTGGAACATTTTGGGCTCTCCCCTTCAGTTTTCCATTTCAAAGGGGCCGCAATGATCTGATATTGGAAAAACCAAAAAACAAAAAAAGTACAAGTTAATTAGGCTTACAATGTGTTGGTCTTTGGTGTTCATATGGTGAAATTCGAAACGTCATGTGATTCCTCATTTCCAATGCGAAGAGCATTTGCTGACCGTAAAGATATCGCAATCCTGCTCCATTGATTGACATAAACAATAAGATCCGGAATTAAATGCAATATTTTTCCAAACTCCCTAGATTGGTTCTCTGCTGCACAGGACGAACTTTCTAATAAACACGCCGCGGGGAAATCCCAACTATCGCATCAAAGACTTCTCCTTAATGGAATTTCGGAAAGAAAAGGTTTATTTTCTGGACGAACAGCACCGACAGCGGGATGCCGCCTCCACGACCAATGCGCCCGGAGGAGCTCCTGTTGAGGGTAATACTCTGCTAGCCGAAGGTAGTCTATCTATTATTAAGAAAAAATAATCTCCATATGCATGAGAGCTTTATTGGCAGAATACAAACTGGATACGAATGCAACGGCTACGCTGCTAAAATATCAAAAGACGCTGTTGCTGAAGCCGCAGAAGGATTTCGAGCTCAACTCCCTGGGATGCTATATCTGCCAGGAGAACTTCGAGACAATTGAGAAGTATGAGGAGCATGTGGAGTACCATGGCGACGATTCTGATTTTCAGTCCCTCAAAAAGATGGTGAAATAGTAAGTAATACAAATTTGTTTTTTATTTCCATTACTCTTTACTCATATTATATCCTTTTCGCAGTCCTTCGTCCATGGTGTCCCTCTCTTATCAAAACTGTGTGGACAGCCACTACTTTGGATTCACCCTAAAGACCTTCCGCAGTGATCTGGTTGTGGAGAAGTTCATCATAGTGCAGTTGCGCCAGTTTTACTACGTGTATGGTGCACAAATGCCTCTGCATGTGCCTGAAAGCGGGGAACTTGTATTCTTCGTGGACTCCCACGTCTTTATGATCCTTCGGGAGCAGCCCATCATTATCGCGTTCATCATCCAGGGGACGAGATATGTGGAGCAGCATCACTTCATGCGCACAGAGGCACTGCCCAAGGCTAGCTTCAACATCAATCCATATCGACTGTGTAACAAGGAGATCTTTAAGAGCAAGGGTCTTCCACCAGCCACTCCACCCACTCAGGTTTTGAGCGCTCTGAAGCACGAGGATGCCCAGCTGCGTTTGGCCGAGTTAGATAAGCACTATCAGGACTACTGCGAACGGGGTAGGGAGATTACCCAGGAAAATCTTACCGGCACACTGCGCACATTGCTCCAGGTGGAGGACATGGAACGGTTGCAGCGTTATCTCTCGCTCAAGCAATCGAAAGTGGAGCTGCACCAGTTCGGGCGGGAGCTTTCGGTTAAGATGCGACTGGGTACCGCTACTATGAGCGTAGAGGACATTCTCTCCCCTGGCGACGATGTGCTAATCATAAACGAAAAAGGTAACCCGAAATCAGGTGTACGCCAGATGTTGGAAAACAACAATAAAGTGCTCGAATTGGCACTCAAGGATTTTGACTCCATCTTGCAGTGGGCTCGCAATGTTGACGAGCAGTTCGGATCGCTAAACAAGCAGCTACGAGTCTACTTTGCCCGCATCCTTGGTGTTTCAACGCAGCGGGTGAACATCACTTGTGAACGCCAGCTACCGGACAACACCACCTACACCCTGATATTTCGTCCATTGCGGGCAATAATGCGTTATCAGTATCGAGCCCTCCAGCAGCTGACCCTTACCAGGCACAGTGACGTTCAGCGGATCCTGTTTCCCAGTGAAATTCCACCAATGCCGAAGGCCAGTGGAGTACTTCAGCTAAACAACAAAGGCATATCGAGCAATCCGGAGCAGATGCAAGCGATTCGACAGATTGCGCTAAGCCAAAGGCTTCCAGCTCCCTACATCGTGTTTGGACCACCGGGAACGGGCAAAACAGAGACCATCGTCGAGGCCATTTACCAATTGTATGTAAATCGACCCGAAACGCACATCCTAGTGATGGCTGGTTCAAATACGGCCTGTGACGAGGTGGCACTTCGACTTTTACGGGCTATCGCCAAAGCACCAGACAGTCACCCACGACCGCTGGCCCGTATCTTTGCTGCCAGCTGCGATCGGCGCATCGACAATATTGACGATTTGCTTCTAGAGTATTCCAACATGTATGGTCTGCACTTTTATCCGGCCGTGCAAGCGGTGCACCAGTATCGAATCGTGATTTGCACACTCAGTTTGGCTGGAAGGCTGTCTACCGGAGGCTTCGCCACGGGCAATGTGTATTCGCATGTTTTTGTGGACGAGGCAGCCGCTTCCACGGAGGCGGAGGTTTTAATGGGCATCACCTGCACACTATCGCCGACGTCGAATTTGATCCTGTCCGGGGACCACAAGCAGCTGGGACCGGTGCTCCAATCGCAGAGGGCGAACGAATGGGGTCTTGGACTGACCCTTTTCGAGCGACTGCTGCAGAGAAAGTGTTACCAAGTGGACCAGGACGGCAGCTATAACGCGGCTGTGCAGACGCGTCTCATTCGCAACTTTCGTTCACATCCGGAGATTGTATCGCTGTACAACAATCTGTACTACGATGGAAAACTTCAGGCTCATGCCCCCTTGGGTGAGCGATTGTAGTTACTACATAGCATTGATCCAAATAATATATAAAGATATTCATATTTCAGAAACGGTTTGCCGCTACCAAAACTGGTTTCAGCTGCCCAATGCGAACTTTCCTATCATGTTTCATTCCGTTTTTGGCACAACGACGAACGCGAAGAGCTCTCTTAGGTCTGTGGATAGAATGGGGGAGAAGAAAATCTGATATTAATACATGCGCTTTCAATTTTCCAGCCTGTGCAATAGTAAAGAGATCGACGTTGTCATGGATTACGTGAAGGATCTCATGTATTTCGGCATCAATGGTGAGAAGTTATTGCAGACGGATATCGGTATCATATCGCCCTACAAGAACCAGTACCATCGCATTCAGGAACAGCTTAATATGCGGAACTGGTCGCAAATAGATTGCGGATCCGTTGAGCTATTCCAGGGCAAGGAGAAGCATGTGGTCATCGTGTCCTTTGTGCGCTCTTTTACACCCAAACTTGGATTCTTGAACAATGAACGGGTATGTGTTTGTTTATAAAATTATAGAAGGAATCATGAAAATGAGAAAAACATTAGTCCATCGAATTAATTATATTTCACCTCGCTTAGCGTTTGAACGTTCTGCTTTCGCGTCCGATATCTCTGCTTATTCTCATCGGAAATCCACGGACGCTAAGCCAAAACAAGGACTTTTGCCATATTATCGATATGTGTCGTGAACGGAATACCTTGGTTGGGGTGCCATACCTTAACGAAAATTTTGATCCGACTAAAAAGAACGGAGGAGCAGCTGTGGATCATCCTACATCAGGGCTAGGGCAACCCCTCAAGCGAAGTAACTATTTCCAGCAGTTCAAGTGTCGCCAGAGAAACAAGTCGTGAGCAAGGAAGTAACATTCGAATACAATTCAATATCGTGCATTTCCGCTCCTATTGCGCAATAAAACGGAATGAGATGGTCATAGTTTTTAATTAACGGATTGCTTGTTTCTCTGGCGCAATCATTCTTAAGTTATATCAAACCTCTAATCCACATATTTTCGCAGATTGCCGTGGTAAGAATCCAGCTCAGGCCGTAAAGCTGTCATATTCCAAAAATGAGCTGCTCAAGTTGGGGATGGAGTGTAAGTCGAAAAAATCTGAACTGGAAACATTGTTTGACGAGTTGCCGAAGGTTCCAAGCTCTGACGACCTCAATGTGGACGCAGTTCGTTCGCTAGAGGACCAACTTAAAGATATTAAATTGGAAAACAAATGTACGGATGCAGGACCATCGATCCCAGTTATTCCTGCTCCACGATCAGCTGCACCATCAGTAAGACCAAGACCGAGTCCTTCTGCTTCACCGGGACTAGCAATACCAAAACTCCCGGTTCCCAAGTCATTAGATCCCCTTTCCAAACGCGAGGAGCGCCATATTAACGGAGTGCCTTGTGGCATTGAAGCGCTGCATTCGGTGGCTCAGACAACCAGGCCTTCGGCTTACAACCACATTCCCAGTGACCATCTTCGGTTCGAGAACTTGCGTCGCACGTCCGAAGAGATTCGTCGTCAGACGGCTTTCAATGAGCAACGCCGTGCTCCGCCATTACGCCAGCCCCATGGAAACTGGCACGAATTCGATTGGACACCACTACAGAGCGATCGAGCGCCCCCACAAAAGAAGAAATCCGACTGTATCATTTCATAATTGTAGCTTCTTTCGGAGCACATCACAATCTATAGGGACGGTGCGGTTGCTTCACCTAAAAAGCGATCTCGCTGTCCTCTTTTTGACTTTGCTATTGGCATTTGTGCGATCTGCGATCATCCATGCGCCAAGTAGCAAAAAAAATACCTACCAAATAGACTCGCACCTGATGTGCGTCCATCCGAAGAATAGGGCCAAAAGAATGGTTCACCTCAGCCACTGAGGTAGCCTCAAGCTTTTGACCTCCATTCTTCGCTGGGTCGCATCCTTTGCGAGTGTAATTGATTCGAGCATATACATGGAGCGCTCAAAGTGAACACTTTTTGGTTGCAAAAGCCAAAAGCTTTCGAGTTATACTACGGATCGTAATCCGCAATATAAGCCGTAAGCCTTGTATCCACTTCTGACTCCAGGTTTGTCTTTGAGTGTTATAATCAAATAATAATTTACTGATTAGGGGGACCAGGATAAATCCATCCATATTTGCCCCACAAAAATAAACATGTAATCCGCACAGGATAATTTCTTTTGTAACCATTCCATATTTAAGTAAAAACATGTGGACTCCTTTGTTATGAGGTATATTTCCGTGAACATCCAGAATCCATATGTAATATATGCCCGTCTTTAAATAATAAATTCTGAACTATCTAATTAAAAGAAAACTCTCCGGTTCATTTTGAGGGCGAGGAAATGTTGGGTCTGGTTCGAGTTTAAGTTTTGGCTTGAGTAGGCTCGGATTTGGCTTAGATTTTATTTGGGTAGGTTCGATCTGGAGTGTATTTCAGGTTAATATGAGTTATTTGTTGATTTTTTATACCCGTTACTCGTAGAGTAAAAGGGTATACTAGATTCGTTGAAAATTATGTAACAGGCACAAGGAAGCGTTTCCGACCGTATAAATTATATATATTCTTGATCAGGATCAATAGCCGAGTCGAACTGGTCATGTATGAACGCCTCGATCTCAAGAACTACAAAAGCTAGAATGTTGAAATTAAGAATGCAAGTTTGTTTCACGGCCACACTTTTAAAAAATTTTTTAGTTTTTTTTCATTTTAATTTTTTTCTCTATTTCTACTGATATTCCAGAAAATGTTGAAATTTCTCGTTTGCACTTCCACTAGCTAAGTAATGGGTATCTGATAGTCGGGGAACTCGACTATAGCATTCAACTTTTTTTTTTTAATTTTTCTGATGTTGAAGAAATACAAAAAATTAAGAAATGTCCCAAGGCTGAAGTTCTAAACTCAACTTATCTTAATCGGATTGTGAAGGGGCATACCTCTAAATGTTTCTTAGCATAATTTGAAGAGGTTAGACTTGTATGATTTCATAACAAGTAGGCTTTCGCAACGCCTTCAGCATCAGGGCCACAACTCCATGGCTTAGAACATTAGTTTTTCGTCACCACTTTCACCGAAGTGAACTAGTAGAATAAAACTATTTAAGCAAACTAAAAATTTTTAAGTATACCCAACTAGCGAACTAACGTAGGATACAGACACCCCACTCTGCATTGACGCAATGCATTCATCAGGCAGACACAGTCGGGAAAGTGTTGGAGCGGGCTCAAATTCCCGCGGTGGAGGAGCCAACATCAGCTCTGGGGTCACAATGCGATACAAGTTGGCGGCACCTCTATCGTCGCAGACGGCGGGAACACGACGAACTGTTCACGGCGGAGCGGGCGATGGGGGATCCGATGCGGCTTGGAAGCAGACCGGCCGTCGCCTTGGCAAGTACAATCCTCCTGCTCGGCTGGTCCAGCCCACTGTAGTCTCCGCCCTGAGGGCCAGCAGCAACAGGCAGACGGCCAAGCAGAAGTTCGAGAAAGCGGGCCATGAGAAGCCCAGATCAGTAGTAGTTCCCTTGGCGAAGCACGCCGAATCGGAGGTCAGGAAGGAAACGAAGCAGCGTGTGATGTCGCAAGCTGCCAAACAGGCGGCACGGGATCGCCTCTGGCCCAGCAAGCCGGCGGGCGTGGGCTTAACCTCGAATTTCCGCAAGAATAGGCCCCCAGTGCCAGAGGATGCCAATCACTTGCCGGATTTCGAGGCCATGTTGGAGGAGACAGAATCCCAGGCCGTCAAGTGTCAAGTGCTAGCGGAGACCGGCATCCAGACGAACGAAGATGAGATCCTCGACCATAAGCTTATCATCGGCGAGGTGAAGATGCTTTGCCCCTCGGTGCTGTTGGTCGAGCAATTAGATCGGGAACGGCTCGAGCTTAAGCGGCAAAGAGAGCGGCAATCATTGCGTAGGTTTGCTGCCCACGAGGAGCAGGAGGAACTGCATCTGGACGAACTGAAAGAGTTCTCTTTCCGGAATGCTGTGACCAAGAGGGCGCCCAAGAAGCCACCAACGTACCAATACTCTCCCTATGATAATCAGTATCAGAACGTTTTCAAGTCCATGGATGATTTCTTCAGCCGGGTCCAGGACTCTGTACCCAAGTCAGAATCTGTGGCCGACATCCGGGAGCGCATCAAGCGCAAGGAAGAGGAGCTGCTCAGCCTTTTTGACAACGTCGACGTGAACGAATAATCTGAAACGGATGAACATCCTAGGGAATTCTATGTCAAATTTTTTGTGCCGTACTAGTAAAGTTGAAGTCCTTTTCGATTCGGCGTTCAGCGGTACTTCATTATGGGTTTTCGTCACCTTTTCTTGATTAATTGTGCTTGGGTTCATTACCGCCATATGACGTAGTGGTACGATCCAATCCATTCCTACTTACATTCCACCTGCAATTGAAGGAAAGTTGTATGCAGATACCACTAAAGCGAAGCTGTTGCTGATAATATGCATTAAAAAACGAAAAACACTCCTAAACTGGTTACTCCCATTAAAGGGTATTTTGGGTTATTTAGGCCAGCGCCTTTAACTTGTAGGCTTCATGATATTGCCTCTTTAGGTACAAACCAGTGTTAATGCTCCAATAAAATCTGTCTGAGCTACCTAATGGCATGGAACCAAACCTTTTGGAGAAAATTCAGCGTCAGCGCGAGTGTCCAACCAGTGCAGACATTAACTAAAGTCGTATTTAAATTGCGCTTAGCCAAGCAGCAATGCCATACTAGCCAGGCCAGCAGCTGGCACTTTCTCTCTGGGCCGAAAGCGGGGTCAAGACGTTTTCATGTCGGGCGGTTCTTCAGTCAACGCTGGCAAGTGATCGCGCGAGCAATGGAAAATACGCCTCTTGAGTTTCCACACGAAATTCGCGATGTGGAGGAGTCCACCAATGCTGAGCTACTGGACCACTTCCATGGTAGGTGTATGGGTTGCGGAACAGCTTGTTTAGTTAATGCTTCACACCATATGACAACCAGGTGAGCGAACTGGCTTCGTTCAGGTGGGTGCGGAGGGATATTTCTTTCCCCACAAGTACAAGGACGAGGCCGACAGGTACTACAACTTTGAGGCACGTCCGGACGACGTGTGGATAGCCACGGTGCCCAGGTCGGGCACCACTTGGACGCAGGAGCTCATTTGGCTGGTGGCCAATGGGCTGGATTTTGAGCAGGCTCAGCAGCGACCACTAACCGAACGCTTTCCATTCTTTGAGTGAGTGCTTGTCGCGTGTCCTGTTCATAATTAAGTGAGCTTCGTTCCCTCAGATTTCCGCTTTTTGTGCATCCCAAAGTTAAGAAAGAGCTTCAGGATGAAAACCGAGACTCAGCCGAAGCTTTGGAGTTCATTGAGAAGATTTCCCGACCGGGCTATGAGGCTTTAAGTGAAATGCCACGCTCGCAACGAAGGTTTATCAAAACCCATTTTCCCTTTTCTCTGATGCCGCCTAGTGTTTTGGAAAATAGGTGCAAGGTGCGTTTTTGTCCTTAATACAACGAGAAACTAGAAGTACCAAAACCAGACCAATATCATTTCAGGTGATCTATGTGGTCCGTGATCCCAAGGATGTTGCAGTTTCCTACTACCATTTGAACAGGCTCTTCCGCACTCAAGGCTACGTCGGAGATTTTGAGCGCTATTGGCGCTATTTCCAAAACGGATTAAGTAAATGCTCGTTCAATGAAGTTAGCATCCTTAACCAACTGTCTTCCAGATCCGTGGCTGCCCTATTACAGCCACGTTAAGGAGGCGATGGAGCATGCCCACTTGTCCAATGTGCTCTTCCTGCGCTACGAAGACATGTTGGCGGATCTGCCAGGCGCAGTCCACAGCATAGCCAGCTTCCTAGAGTGCCCACCGAAGGCCGAGGATATGGATAGGCTACTCGATCATCTGAGCATCAAGAGCTTTCGGGAGAACAAGTCCGTAAACATGCACGAAATGGCTTCCGTTGGCGTCCTAAACAAAGGAGAGGCAGGATTCGTGCGCAGCGGCGCCAAGACAGCGTGTCAGCCGCAACAGGAGTTTGTCGAGAATCCAAAGCTTTTAAAGGTCGCCAACGAGTGGGTGGAACAGAATATTAAATCATTCAACACCATGTAAAATACCTGACGCTGTTGGCTATCTTTACTGGTGTTTTTTGGTCTGAATTTGAAACGGAACTAGACTATGACTAACGTATTTGCACATTGAAACTATCAACACTCGCACTTGCGATCTGCTTGTGGATTTCGTTGACTTCTGCCTGAGTTAAGGTACGTTCCATATGGCGGTAAACAATGCGGAAGCAGACACTCGATTTGCCCGTTTTTGGGTGCTTAAACTTGTCCACTAGGTTGATCTGCATTGAAGAGAATTACTAGTAGAATATGATACGTTTGGGAAAGCTGAAACCAACCTGCTCCACCATATCACCAGCCACAGAGCGGACCAGATCGTAAAAGTCATTGGGCGAGAATCCGGCATCCACCTCAATATCCTCGGGCAGCCAGAACGACAAGTCATTCGTGCACTGCGGATAGTGGGAGATGGGCTTGTACTTGGGCAGATTGTGCAGATCCTTTTCGCTAAACTGCGACAGAAAGCCACTGTCGTTCGACCAGAAGAGCCGAATGTCGGGTATATCGAACAGCACCATGGCCAGTCGCTCGAGGCCGACGCCAAAGGCGTAGCCCATCGATTGATGAACACCCGATCTCTGCAAGATTTCGTGACGCATGATGCCGCAGCCCAGGACCTCCAGCCAGTTGTCCTTGAAATAGATCTCCAGCTCCCAGGAGGGCTGGGTGAAGGGAAAGTAGGTGTCCACCCATCTGTACTTGATGCGCGGCCCAAACAGATCCTTTGTCAGGCCCACCAGCACGTGCTTCATCTCGTGCTCCATCAGCTTGACGGCCTCGAGCGTGTGGCAGGGCTGTTTGGTTTGATCCATGAACTTGGAGGAGGGCAGGATCAGCTTGGGATCGGCCAGCGAACCCGACCACGTCTCTTCGAACAGCTCCAGGCCGGGATTGCGCTCGAAGAGCTTGTCTTTGGTGACCAGTCGCACGGCGTCCGCCTGGTGGAACACGGGATAGTGGGTGCTGTCGATTTCGTCCCGTCGATATACCTCGCCCACCACCAGAAAGTTGTCCAGCCCACCCGAGATCAGTTCCACCTGGTGTGCGGTGGTGTGGGCGCGCAGCAGCTGCTGCTGATTGATGTAGTAGCAATCGGACTTCTGTCGACTCACATGGTCGGCGGGAATCAGCAGATTGTCGAAGTTCTGCTGCACAGTGACCACCGGATTCAGTTTGTCATAGACAGAGAACAGTGGATTGCCCCTTTGGTTGCGATACGCTCCATAAAAATAGTTGACGATCCTCTGGCGGATGATGGACAGCGGGTGGTCCGTCTGCAGGTGCTTGTTGGCCCCCAGGTAGGAGAGTATCTTGGGCGTTACGTTCGTCCATCCGTCGGTTGCGTACGTGCTTCCATTGACCTCCAGCTGCGGTGGGGAGGAGGGCGACTTCTCGGGCGCCGCACTGCTGGCCAGGCATCGGGTGGACTTCACCCAGTGACGTGCGCCCTGCACTCGAAGTGTCAGAATCATCTTGGAGGGACTTTTATTGATTGGATGCAATTATTTATTGCATTTTTTGTTATAACTTGTGTTATGTTAAGGTTACATATCGATATTTCTCTAGAGCAATCGCAAGGCTTCAGCAGCACACACTGTGCTGTTAGGCGCATACTAACAGAGCCGTTGGCCCACCTGTTGGCGCCATCTGCCGGAAAGCGAGTGCACTTTAAGCAAGTGTTCAAATGTTTTTTTTTCAAATTTTAACTAAAATCTGTGATGAATGTTTTAATAATTTAATTATATTTATAAGAGATGTCGAGTGAAAGAAGAAATACAACATAGGCAAAAAAAAAACCGCTAGTAAAAATATTTTCTTTCCCAATCCCATAAAGCCAAGTCTTCTCTAAAGTTATATCGTTATTATTTATTTTTCTACAAACATCAACAGATTTGTTGTCACCTATATCATACATGATGGCAGAGAAATGTGATTACAATGGACCCAATACGAAACTAGCTCATTAAATATGAGGTTGGGCTAAATTATTAAAGTTCATTTTTGAGATGCTTGCGTTGGTATGTTCTTTTGTATGCTTCTAACCCATATCATATGAAGGCTGTGCCTAAACTACATCAGTTCTGCTGCTTTAGACGAGGGGATAGCTGGAGGCGCTGGCAATGCCGCACTGGTTATCCTTGTTGCGCAGCATCTTGATGAAGCCCTTGTCGCCCCAGGTGGTGCCCCACGAGTTCTTCACCAGCCAGTAGTCGTCGCCGGACTCGTCGGTGCCATAGCCAACCACCAGAACACCGTGATCCAGATTCTGGGCATCGCACTGGGGCTCGTTGTAGACGCCCTCCGAGTAGAACTGGAAGGATTCGTGGGAGGCATCAATGGCGACGGCGACGGGGCCAACGGTGGCCACAGCCTCGGCCATCTTCTTCTCATCGCCCTGGGGAATATCGGTGAATCCACGGTCGGTGGCTCCGATTGCGCCCTTGTTGAAGTGGCAGGAGTCATCGATGGCCTCGTAGGGATAGGACTTCTCGGTGTCGATGCCTCCATTATCCTTGATATAACGGAAGGCATTGTCCATGAGACCGCCGTTGCATCCATTGTTGCCGTACTTGGTGGAGCAATCGACCAGGTTCTGCTCGGACAGCGAGACCAGGACACCGGATTTGCGGAAATGCTGACCCTCGAGTGCGCCTGTGCTGGAGAAGGCCCAGCAGCTGCCGCAGTGTCCCTGATCCTTGACGGCGGTCACAGCTCCCTTGGTGCGCCAGTCCACAGACTTGGGCAGAGTTACATGGGCCGGCGAGATGAAGGTGACTCCCTTGAAGCTGTCATCGGTGGAGCTGCAAGCGAATTCATTGAATGGAATGAGTACGAAACTCTTGGGTGGCTATCCCATCTGATCCGGACTTACCGCAGCTGCTTGTGCAGAGTGTAGTTGAAGCCGTTCATCAGCTGACGGAATTCGTGGTGCAGCAGGTCGGCGTACTTGTTGACCGCCAGTTTGAAGCTCACCTTTCCCTCGGCGTATCGCTGGTTGTGCTTGGCAATCTTGTGCTTGTTCTCATTGAATATCTTGAGGCGGAAACGCTCCTCGGTATCATCCTGATAGTTCTTGCGGTGCTCCAGCTGCATAAAGAAAAATAGCACAAAGTTAGATAGTGCACTCTCTTATCAAAGGTAAGCGTTATCGATTGAAATTCGTGTACTAGTTTTGCGATAAGATACAAGGCAGCCTAATGAAGCGGTAGCTTTTTTGGGAACTCTACTGAAAACTCTCGTGGGGCAGAGACCAAATGTTTTACGTAAACTGGATTTACGATCGCAGAGGCAAAAGTTCCTAATCTACAGATAACCTTTTCACAGCGCCGTCAACCTGGCACGAGCGAATCGCCGTGGAAGATCGGTCACGGTAGCTAGCTCCATAAATCTAGCATGGTCATAAAATAGCGTTTAACGCTTGCCCAACAACGGCAACGTGGAAACGTTGTTAATGTTCCAGGTAGTAAACAAACAACCCAACTGCAGGTAGGAGGAACGATGGCCAGCATGGAAAAATGCGCTCCATCTGCCTGCAGTGGTCCGTGGACTAGCGACCTCCTTCTCTCCAGCTCGGGGTTGTTTCTCCGACCCGCATGTTGATACAGCCACAGCACGGAAATAGCACGAACGCTAAACAAATGATGGCACAGAATTATAAGGCCATGGCAGGAAGTCGACTAGGGTGCTATCCATTACACTCGGCAAATGCCACTGAATATTAGAGGGGTAGTTTTCGATTCCTTCTGACTGAAAGTCGAATGGAAAGCATTCAATAAACCCTCAAAAATCCAAGGGATTACCATGTACGTGCCAACTAAACATTGTTTTCTAGCGGAAAATAAACAAATTGCATTTTAGAAACAAAGCAAAATCAATGTAAATATAAAATCATGCAACACAACTGATTAATTCTGCTCACGAATAGCCTAGTATCGAACTTAAATGCATTTTTCAAAAGTGTTTAAGCTAAACAAGTTTACATCCGACTTTTGAACGCGTAAAGTGCCTTGCTAGTCAGAGAAATGTGAAAACAAGTGTTTGTTGTCGAACTTATCCTGAACTTAGTCACTTAAGTGCCCGTCGAGCGACGCACCACAAGTATCAGAGGGTTTTGCGATATTCCAGGGTACTTGGCACTTTGAACTGAATGCTCGAGTGGCGCTGTCATGTGAGAAACATGCATATGTAATTAATTTGGACATCAAAGCGGACCACCAGCTTCAGCCCGAGCAGCAATTGTCGCCCCAAATGGACCGGATGGGGTCCACGGACCGCGGCTGACTCGTATAATTGACATAATTGAATCGAATTCGAGATATGCAGCCAAAAAAGAAGAAAAAGAAAAACCCCGCCTTTAGCGCACTGACCTATTGATTTTGCTGGCAAACGGCGTGTGTATGTTCTCGATGCGGCATGATAAAATTCACACATTTATTGTAGACTTTTGTAGAAAATGAATTGCGAAATAGAGTTAACAACTTAAAAACACCGTAATTAAATGCACGTGCGATCCAGGCACTCGTCGTATACGTTTTGTATAACTACATACATATCTCTGGGAGAATCTAGAGATATAATGGCTTAGGAAACATCGTTGCAGTTGCAGTTGAGAGCTTGGACGATAGTGGGTGAGTATCTGACAGCTACTATAGCTACGTGCAGTTCGATCTCGTGGCCTACAGTCGCTCCATCTGAATGGCACAGCCATCGTCCTCCTGATCCGCACTCAGGCGCCGTTCCGTGGGCGAAGTGGCCGCGTAGGATGTGTGTGGAACAGGTTGTTGCTGCTGCAGCTCCTCCTCCTCGTGATTCTTGTACTCCCGCCGCTTTCGCATGATGTAGGCGAACACGAAGCCGTTTATGACCAGCATGGCCAGGATAATTATCGTGGGCCAGACCACATCCAGCGACACATTCAGACTGTTGGCATCGGTCATGGCAGTGATTGCGAGCGTTGATGTGTGATTTGTTCCTTCGTGGCTTTATGTAACCTGGGTGCTATTACTGCGGTTTCCCTCCCGATTTCGTAGCACGTTTTTACGATGACGCGCGTGCTTTTCCACTTCCACTGCCACTGCTGGGGGCCTCTGAGTTGGCTCCTTTTATTTCTATTCTCTCAAATTTCTATATATTCCGCACTGCTGGCTGCTCAAGCGATCCGTTGGCGTGGAGCGTTGCTTCGGGAATAACAAAAAGACGACAGCAGGCCGCTTTTGGTGGTGGTCCGGTCCGTTCGCTCACACAATCCGAGAAAGAGCCGAGTTCACACACTCTACACTTCGTATCGCCGAAATGAGAGCCCAACCTACGTATGCGAACTATTTGGAGGAGGCGGTGTACTCTATATATTTCTTGTTTCTTATGCTTTTCGTGTTTTTCCTTCTTTTTGCAGCGCGCGCATTGTGGGCTGCTTGATAGCGAACCGGTTTCGTTTCGAAGCGCACATGATTTATAAGGATTTCAATCGGGGTAGTATTCAAATATGTTTGCTCCAACCGGTTCGCAAGCAGCAGAAATATTTAATAAAAAAATATGTATATATCTTTAAAAACAAATACGAAAGAGGAGCATAGATGCTTTTGCAAGTCAGCGGAATTTTTCCCGTCTTGTTTACTTACGGCAGCCGATTTGTTTGTGCACTTGTCGCTCAAATTTCGAGCTAGAAAGCTCTTTCGGCTCTCGGAAACAGCAGCAAAATGCCAATTTGATAAGCAACGTCGATTTGTAGCGCGTCATTTCCAAAATGCTCGCGGCCCCCCGGCACGACTTGTTGTTAAATATTTGCCAAACCATGCGAATGAGCTGAATCTGAAACGCATTAATCTGGAAATTAAGGCTTATCACTTGCTCGATGCTGACTTTTGCAGCTGTGCATTTGCAACCGACGACTGCGGCACTTTGGACTGCACACCAATTACAGATAATGCCGTTTCAATTCATGATATTTAGACTTTGAAAGCTCAGGCGGCATGGTTCTCATTTAAATTGCGCGCCTACTCACTTTAGGAGAGTGCATGGGCAGCACTGTTTGCGGCAGTGCGACCAACATGTTTTTCAGTATTTTACATGGCACTTCGCGGTCTCAATATGTAAAAATGCATATGTAAACAAAATGTCACTTTTATTTAAAAGTGAAAAGCTAACAAAATTAATTTGCTAAATAAAAGAAAAACTAGGCTTGGTAAGTTCGCAGTAAGTGTGGAAATCACAAATGTTCAGATTTTCTATTTGCGTGAGTAACTTTTTCCGTAAATATAAATCTTATTGCTTCAGTTGGTCAGACTTAGTTATTTATTAACAATAATTGTAATTGAACTGCCCTAACAATTGACTCACATCATTTATTGAGAGATTTAATGAGCAGAAGAAGAAAGGAAGTGAAATAAAGTTGTTTCGCACACAGCGCATATGCGGGTGCAATTGAAACTGAATTTGAAAAGTGAAGATAAACCAGCAATTACGCCCATATGCATATACTATATAGATGTAAATCCCCTCCTATCACATGGGATCTGCACAAACAGCTAATTGTTATATGTACGCCCCCATTTGGGGCTAATGACGCCTGGCACGGCACCAAAGAACTCAACTATTTAGTAATATAATGGAAAAAAGCACGACCTCTGGCTGCTGGCGATAAGAATTAGATGACACACTATGGGCGCATTCAATGAATCAGTAGACAATGCAATGTGATAAGCAAACGCAGTTGCAAGTGAAGGCAAAGGATGATTGGCCCAATCAATTGAATTGATGCTATAGTCATATTATACAAGCAATACCTTCATGCATTGCAGAAAGGGGGCAAAAATCGAAGTCGAATTAGGAAACATGGCTTGGCAAGTATGCCGCCTGGCTTATCAGTCGGCGGTGGACCAGTTCGAGTCTTGCACGGCTTATCAGCGGGAAATGAAGCGCGGCGTAGCGAAAGTGGGCGACACAACGACTTGGATTATCTGCACATCCAGCCGATGTTTACGGATGGGCTAAAGCCCATCAAAGCCGCTGCTCATGTGCGCCGGCATGTGACTGAGCGGACAGCCTAGACTGCTGGACTTATCTGGACTTTTGGAGGCAGCCGCGCAGCAGCAGTGCCAGTGCCAGTGCATTCACACTCGCAGTGGCTCGTGACTCAGACGAGTGGTTGGCGTCGTCACAAACGGAAGAGTGCGTCGCGTCCAACTATGCAAACAAAGTCGGACAGAAGACAAAGGCCCAAAAATAATGCATTAATCATCGCACAGCCAGCCCTTGTGTTACCGGAGAACACTTGTTGTTTGCCTGGCCCAGCAAATCGAACTTGAGCCCCCGATGATTCGGAAAGAACTCACCTTGAACGTGTGCCATTCCTCCATGACCACGTCGGCGAAGGAAATGGCCTGGGCCACCGCCAGCAGGGCCAAAAGTGGCAGCAAAACAGCCGTGCGCATTGTGGGCAGTCGCGGAATCTGCAAGAAATCGCACAATTAGTAAGTCGTCTTCCAAGCGGAGTGCCAGTCACGTGAAGCTTCATCAGATACAAAACCAGATGGCTCACTAGACTGGTCTTGTTTAGCTTCTAATGTAAATAGATATTCTAAGCTGCAGCGATAAAGGAAAGTTGTGAATGACTGCGTTTCGTGCATGATTCATACTAATATGTTGTGGTTAATTAGCTTAATTTGTGCTTTTAACTTAAAAGTGTGCTAATTTTAAGTTGTCTGGTGCAAAGGCCTTAGTTTTATCTTGAGAACTTGTCACTAGCCTAAACAATTGTAAATCATCTTCATACTTTAAAGTTTTAAATACATTTGTGATGATTAAATTGTACAATATTCAACCAGACTCTCAGTTGCATTTTTTGCAAAATATATATAATAATTTTAGATAAGTCATTACGTTAAAAAAAGAAAAAAATGTATAACAACATATGTATATTATTTTAGAAGTATAGAAAATAGTGCAAGACGAGAATGGAATAAATAACGGATCAAATCGAAACGAACAAATTCTCAGATTAGCTTCTTTTTTCGATTTCAGCGAAAAAACATTTTTTCCTCTTTATTGAAATAAACATTTATAAAAGGTTTGCCTGATTGGCGGGCGCACGTAAATATATTGACATTAGCTTTGTGATTCAGTTTAGTTTGTTATTTTTCGATGGCGAGTGCGTTATCTTATCGGCCATTCCACTTTGCCGTGCAGCTTCTCATTGCTTTTCAAAAAGTCTGCCATTTTTGCGCGATTTGTTTCACTTGCTGTTTTCCTATCTTTGGCTTGCCATTTTGAGAAACGTGAGAGGCATTTGATAAAAGTTGTTATTTACTAGTTGTGGCCCTGCGATTTGTGCCAAGTTCGAGGGCGCAAACGGGTTTCAAAACTCCAAGGTGATTCATCTGGCTATCAGGTACCAGATAAAGCCAACAAAGACTAGAAAAATAGGTCAGCAAAATGGGAATTGGGCAAAATCTAAACAAAGAAGCGCAACAGTATGTGAAGCGCAAAGCAAAAGGGGCAATAAAAAGGGGAATATACGCAGATGCCGACTGTTGATTATATGTAATATAAAGGGCAATTAAAGTCTAAATAAGAAGCCACACGGGCATGACGCAATTAAATTCAACAAGTCAATACGAAGTATTTGATTGGCATTAAAGCAGGGCAGGTATTTTTGCGTTCTTAACTTTAAATAAACTAAAAACTCAACATTTATCACTTACCACTCGGAATTGCGTCGCAAGGAATGCAAAAAAAATCACTGATTTAACACTGTTGTTGCACTCTCTTTAAATGGCAGCAACTACGCTAATGTGCAAGTCAGCCGATTGTATTTATCAAGTGGCTATTGATGATCCAGTCGCTAAGACCTTTCGTTGTTTAATGAAAAACAGCAGAAATTGTTTAAACAAGAAATCTCTGGCAGAGTGACCAGTCAGAATCTTCTGGAAATAGCAGAAGTTCCCTTGGGCAGACGCTTAATCGATAACAGTGGGGGCAGTGATGGAGTTCTGGCTTTAAAACGGCCAAATCCAGCTAGTTTAGTTCAATCCTTGAATCAAAATAATTATTTAGCCGAATTATATGCAAGAGCTTTTCGGACATTTGTATGTTAATTCGTTTGTATATAAATTAACTATTCATTAAAAATAATATTTTTTTGTGGTAAGTGCAAAATTCTACTTCTTTGCCAAGCTTGCTTTGAAAACAATTTATTTCTCTTGTTACTTTTGCAATCCTTTTGCAAGATTCCTAAGTCACATTGCTTACTGAATTCGAATTAAATGAAACTGTTTTACCAATCAACATCTAAATTAAAATTTAGTTCAACAGTAATGCGAAATACCAAATGTTAGGAATCGTCTGTTGATGGTAACACTGCGCGGGTAAGAAGAAGACAAATTTTGCTCGTCATCCGCAGTTGGCGATTCACTGAATTTTTGATAATCCCAGCAAATTCAACACATTATATATCCCGTAAGTAGTGCAGCGTCTACTGATAACCCCCCAACCGAACACGGAACCACAAACGCCTTGAATTATGAGCCGAGGAACGTCGTAATTACAGTCCGCACTCTATCTAATCTCCGCCAGCTCTCGAGAAGCGCCCGCATCATGTTCGGAAGACAAAGTGGACTGGGCAGTTCCAGCAACAGCAGCAACCTGGTGGAGTTCCGCGCCGGCCGCATGAATATGGTGGGCAAGATGGTCCATCCGGATTCGCACAAGGGCCTGGTCTACATGACCCAGAGCGACGACGGCCTGATGCACTTCTGCTGGAAGGATCGCACCTCCGGCAAGGTGGAGGACGATCTCATCGTTTTCCCCGATGACTTCGAGTTCAAGCGCGTGGAGCAGTGCAAGACGGGCCGCGTCTATGTGCTCAAGTTCAAGTCATCGACACGCCGCATGTTCTTCTGGATGCAGGAGCCCAAGACGGACAAAGACGACGAGCACTGCCGCCGCATCAACGAGCTGCTGAACAACCCCCCCTCCGCGCACCAACGCGGCGGCGGCGGCAGCAACGACGGCGACCTCCAGTACATGCTCAACAATATGTCGCAGCAGCAGCTGATGCAGCTCTTCGGCGGCGTCGGCCAGATGGGTGGTCTCAGCTCGCTGCTGGGCCAAATGAAGTGAGTACTAATTACATATATCTGCCAAAGTGCCTAAGAATTAGCGAAGGAGTTAGCTACTTTTCTTCAGGGGCAACCACTTTAAAACTTTGCAACTTTCAAATATTTAATGTTTATAACATTAAACAAACATATCCGTTTGATTAGCTAGTTCTTAGAGTTGCCATTAAACTAGAACTTAACCTATTTCAACATTTTTCATTCCTATTTTTCTTTGCAGCTCCCGGACGCCCTCGTCACGCAACACCTCATCATCGGGTGGCGGTGGGGCATCGGCCTTGCAGACGCCCGAAAACGTCAGTGTGCCGCGCACTCCGAGCGCCCCATCGAAATCGGGCAGCAGCCGCAGCAGCAGCAATGTGAACTCGCAGGTCGGCGAAGGTGCCGGCTCCTCCGTTGATGCGGATGCCTCCGGTAAGAACTCAACCACATCGACCACAACGGCGTCAGAATCGACCGGAGCGTATGCCAATCCATTCCAAGCCTACTTATCCAATCTCTCCCCCGAACATGGCGCAGGACGATCCCTGAATATTGACCTATCAACGGCCCTATCCGGCGCCGATGCCATCAATCAGCTTATTGCCGATCCGGAGCGTGTCAAGTCGCTGATCGTGCACCTGCCCGAGTCGGAGGATGCGGACGAGGATCGCAAGCAGCAGATCAAGGACCACATCACCTCCCCGCAGTTCCAGCAGGCCCTCGCCCAGTTCTCCAATGCCCTGCAGTCGGCTCAGCTGGGACCGGTGGTCAAGCAATTCGAGCTGTCCAACGAAGCAGTCGCCGCCGCCTTTTCCGGCAATCTGGAGGACTTTGTGCGCGCTCTGGAGAAAAGCCTGCCCGCCGGTGCCACCATGGGTGGCGAACCATCCGCCAGCGAGAAGAAGGGCAGCGATCCCGAGACCCCAACTTCAGTGGCCCGCGATGAGAACACAGATCCCGCTGCCGAAAAGCAGGAGGAGAAGCAGAAATAGCTTGAGTTTGCGGCTTGGTTATGATTGAGATGCAATCCGAAAGCATATTTTTTCATGTTCAAAGTGATTTTTGGATTCTGAATAAATTCAAATTGGAGTTAAATAGAAGTTATTGATCTTATTTTGTGATGAAATAGCGTTTAATTTACTTTCATGATTGAATATATTCTGAAAAGGCTTATTAACTTATATAGGTTTTTTATTTGAAATATTACTTTTTAATTATAGTTAAATGTAAGTCAGCCTTCAACTTTACTTAGAACTAACTAAAAAAGACACAGAATGCATCCTTCAACTCCAAATAATTGAGTTTTTACATGCTCACCTGACTTAAATTTAAAAATAGAAAGTCGAACTTTTACAATTTCACCAGAAATTACAAAATGTAAGTATTCGGAGGATATTCGGAAGTAACGGGAATATTAATCCCGACAAGGTCATTTTGTTGGTGTCCCCCTAACAAAAGCTCGCTGCCCCGCTCTCTCATCGCAGCGCACTGGTCGTCCCTTTCTGGCGCGAATTGCGCGCTCTCTTGCTCTCAGCGAGCCGTCTCACACAGATATATACACACACAGGCACACGCAACAATATTTATTTTATTCAATTCCAAAACGGCCAGCCAATAAGTTGTGTTTGTGCAAAACTCGCGCGTTCGCAATTTTCTGTAGCTGACTCTCAAATCTCATACAAAACGATCTCAAGCGATCTCCGTTAGGCGAATCAAACCCGGATATATCCAGATCTGCAGTAATTACCATATTTTTTCGCCAATTTTTGTATTGCGGGCTGGATGTTTTGTATCTGTTGTTGTTGGTGCTTTCATTTTGCAGCAATCTGTGTGTGTGTGTGTGTGTGTGTTGGTGCTTTTGGCGGACGTGAGATTGTGTGTGTCTGGTGGCAGCCTGTATGTTTTTTTGCATGACTGCTTCGCGGAGCTGTTGGAAAAGCTTTTCCCTGCAAAGTAGTCTTGATACAAAAGTTAAAAGCCGCGGCAAAAACAAAAATCAAAGCAAAAACAGAAAACGCGAAGAGAGAGGGACAGTGATAGAGAGAGAGAGAGAGAGAGAGCGCGAGTCAAGTCGAGTCCCACACGCACACTGACAACGTTTGACTCACTCGTACACGCACACACTCACGCGCGGTTAAAAAGGCCTGGAAGCTTGCAAAAAATAAAACTAAATAAAATAGGAGCTGCTTAAAAGTGTGTGTTGTCAAATAACCAAGTAAACAAAAAGCTCCCCGGACTCGCAAATTCATGCATATCTCCGGCGCAACGATCTGGCAACACCAACAACAACAGCAGCAGCCACACAAGAAACTGCGTTTTAACCAATTCCATTTCCATTTCCTGCACTTATCTTTCTAGCTTCTTCCAATTAGTGCTGGAAAAGTAACGTCAGTAACGGTTTAAATCCAGTCGAGACGCAAACCCCACTCCACTCCTTAATGAGTTCCCCTCCATTAAACGGAAATCGCCACAAAAAACGTCTGATTTGCCGCTGATAAAGCTGATAAAAGCGCACATACACACACCAAAGTCAGCTGCAATTTTGCGATAAGGTTAGTAGTACATCATTATGAATCTTTGATTTTGCCGGCAAATCGAGGCTTCCAGAACAGCTGCACGAGCTGCAAGTGAAATGGAGGTCCCCGAAATCAAAAAAAAAAAAAAAAACAGGAGAAAAGAGGAGAAAAAAACCAAAACACTAATGGCGCCTGAGCATATGCTTTGGGAAATTTTCAAGAGCGCCAAGCGAGAGAGCTCGGGGGTGCGAACGGGACAACCGTACAGACAGTGTTTATGTTTTGGTAGAAAGGTCACATCCTTAGCTTCCAATAGAACTTTCGTTCGTTACTATCCCCGCCACCCACGTCCCGCGTAAATTACGTCAGGAATCGAAGAAGAAGTTCGTTCCGACAGGCTTACATGCCCTAGCACTTGAATATCATTTCTACTATATAGTGAAATCCAACAACGATTAATATCTTATCAAAACATTAAAGAATTTTACAATCTATGAGTAACTTACTTATAACAAATCCACGTAAAACATATTAAAGTAGTGTTTGCTATAATTAAACAAACCCTTTCTTACGTTTCTATGCGCTATATTTTAAATGTATTATCGGTTTCAAAAACTTAAATTTGCCATGTTATGCATGCCTTTCGTTTGGCCGGGTAGGTTTTACAATTTTTGCGCAGATTTAAGGATACGCAAACCCCAATTTGCAAACCTATGATCGAAGCTGTAATACCTCGTGTAAAACTTCAAAATTTTAAAGTGGGTGGTGAAAGTTTTTACGACGCGACTCCTTCAATGTGGCAAACCAACAGGCAGGGAGAAAGCTTGCAGCCTGACATTGAACTTGGGCACTCTGAACGGAATTCTATTAATCACAGGGTGCCGCAGCTTTTTGGGGCAACTTTCACCAACCATTTTGCAGCTGCCACACTTCAACAGATTGTTGCCAGTTGCAGCCATCGATTTCATCGCACATACGTGCATACACACATACACATATTCATACATTCGTAGCGCGCCATTTCAAAACTTTAGCTCAAAGCTTGCACTGTACAGTGCACTTTCTTCCTGTACTCCCATTAGAATAAGACTCAAATTCATCTCAACAGCTGTCTTGGCGGCTGAGGAGCTTTCCCCATTGCCTGTTGCACTGTTGTTTTCATTACAAGGATGTAGATCATTCAACAAATTAACAACAGTAACAAATGTATGCAAACTAGCAGAGTTAATTGGTCAAAGACGCAAAGGGTATACTGGTCCACCCCAGCCACGACCACTTTGCATGGCCCATTTGGTCGACTTCCTCCGGTCCAATTACCAATGGGTCCTCCCGCCCCATTGTGATTATAAGCTTTGAACGCTGACATCAGCAAGCGCAGCAAACAGCCGTCGCAGCAGCAGAAGGAGCAGATGATTTTCCGGTTTGCCAGGGACCGAAAACTGGTTTTGAATGGGGAAAAAAGAAACCCAAACCAACGACAGGCTGACCGAATCGAGCGCTGCCCTTTTGCACAGTCGGGCCAATAAGACAATACAGTGCGGAGTGTTACATGTTAGAGCTTATATATTTTGAAAAGTACGTGTGCGGAATTAGACAAGACATTTTGCTCAGAAATCGACGGGCTTGATGGTGATGAACCGGGAGAGAATGAATGCCACCAGAATGGTGGCGCACACGAAACAGAAGGCGAACATGTAGAAGCTCTCCTCGGTGAAGATGTCGGAGAAGGCGGGTATATCCTGGTAGATCTTCTCGATCACCGCCAAAGTTCCTTTGTGCTTCCTCACCATCCTGATGGTTACTTCTTCTTGGTTGCCTTCTTTCCGCCGCCGGCGCCTCCTGCAAGCTTCTGTTTCTCCGCCTTGGTCAGGACCTTGTTGGTGATCTCCTCCCGCGGTGCCAAGCTGGACACGTGCTTGTTGCACAGCTGCAGCAGCTCAAGTGTATTCAGGTTATCGCTGTTGAAGCGGATCTCCTTGACTTTGGCTTGTTCTGTGAAGGATGTAATATAAATTAGTGTTTGCTTTTTGGTTAATGCAGTGGTTTACTGAGCTGTTCACGCTTCAAGGAAACCAAATTGCTATCAATTTGGGTTCCTTTTTGGGCAGATTGCAAGTGGCCCAGTTTTGATTGCAAGAAGTAGACCGTATAGATGTCTCACCTTGCGCTGACTCAATCAGGGCAAACTTGATGTTGGCTGGCTGGCGATCGCAGACGATTTCCGGCTTGACCACGCACTTGGGATTCGTGCCTGCCACTTTGGGTGTGGAGAGCAGGAAGAGGAATTCTCTGCAATTCGAATAGAAACATATATTATTGATTTTTCATCGCGATTTCCTTGATTTTCCAGGAGCAGCGACGCCGCCTCAAACTGACGCCGACACCGACTAAAATGTCCACGGAGCGTGAGCTGGCTCCTGGTGGGCCAGCTCAGCTCCATCCGCACACGTTGCCGCTGACTTTTCCGGATCTCCAGATGACCTCCGCCGTGGGCATCATTGGGAAAGTCTACGGTGAGTGTGGCACCCAATCATTTCGCCCAATCACCTTTTAAGCCCTCAAAGGATCGGTTTTTATGGTGTGAATACTTCGCTGCACCCTTTTTGGTTTTCCTGAGTTCCTCTTGCTATGATTTTCTTTTTTCCTTTCGATTTCGTGAAAATTCTATCCAACTGAGTGGGGAGTGGGGCGGTACTGCGCATGTCCCGCTATCGGTATCGGTGGAAAGCGCTTTTCCGACTCACCGTGTGGACTTGACGTTTTCCGCGAATGGATCGAACTGCACGGTTATCCGCTTGACGCCCTTCAAATTCACGCTCTTCAGCTGCTTGCCAATGGCGGACACAATGCCGCCGGAACGCCGCAATGCGCCACTGAATGGCACAGACATTATTTATGTTTTTCTTAGCGCCAATGAAAACTGCGGTTTTTCCGCACAAAAATTACGACGTAACAAGCACGCTACGTAACAGCTGAGTGGCGATGACGATAACTCGGCCAGTCACGATGACCGCCGATAGTTTTACAACACTGGCATTGGCGCGTTCAAGCAACCCTGCCTCGCTATGCCCAGTCCGCCGCTTATATAGTCATCTCGCTCCCACGCACGGCCGCGGGCGAGAGTGCTTTGCCCTCATTTAAGTGTGGTTAAGAGTGTACAGCATGCGTCACGCTCACACGTCGCGAGTACAATTTTTGTGTGGACGTCCAGTGTGTGGCTGCTGTGGGAAAAGCTGAAGAAAATTGCATTTTTTGCATAATGCGCGGCGTGAAAAGCTAACAAAAGTTGTGCTAAATCAAAATTCGATAGTCTGGCCACGGTTTGTGCATAAGAGCGGGCGGCGCGAAAGTGTTTGGTGCACAAAAACCACGTCTCGAAAAAGTCAAGAATTCTACGTGCACACATTTTTTGGGCTGCCATATATAAAAAAAAGAAGAAAAACGCATACAAACGCATTTTCTTGCTGTATATGCGGTGGAGCACACACACACACACACAGAGGCAGACACGCATACAATTGCACTCACAAGATATACGAGCATAAAGAAGAATTTTTTCTTAGTTGTATTACAAGAGCATTAGATACATATATAAGTATATAAATATACATATATACACGCCTAGGTGTGTACATAACGGATACATACATATAAAATTAAACGAAAGCTGTGCCTACATTTGTGTTCTTTTCCAATACTAAAATAACAACAACAAACAATAATAATAATAATAACCATAATATAATTAAAATAATGCAAGTCGAGCGAGAGACAGCGACAAGATAACACACCCACTTGTCTGCTGCTAATTCCAATTTATATAAAATAAGCCTACGCCACGCCCACGCGCAACTACAACAACAAAAGAAAAACAAAACAAATGCAAAATCAACCAAACGAATAAAACTTTAAACTACTTTAAAGTGTGATAAGCAAAAGGCTGAAATCAAAAACAAAAAACAAAATAATTAGTAGAAAACCAAAAGCAAAGGCAACAACAAAAACAACCACAACAACAAAAACAAAAAAGAAAACCAACAATCAATTACATTTTACACCAAAACACGAAAAGCAAACACGAGCCAACATTTTTTACATTAATTATTTTTCTTAAACCAAAACCTAACTTAGTGCAAAAACATGTATCCAGTTGGACAACGTAAGTGGCTGTCACATGATGAATGAAACTAAAAGAACCGATAATTTCCAGACAGAACAAAAAGGGGAATTCCAAAATATGCGACTGCTGTCACAAGTTTTCCCACAACATATCGCCCTGCCCCTCGCCCACCCACCAGCCCACTAATCAAGTTTTTGATGTTCCACTTGCACCTATGTGTATGTGGTACATGTACATGCTCGTACGTACACATGTGCAACTGCCACACAGACAGGCACGTGCGTCAAAGTGCAGAGTGCAGAGTTGAAAATGCGCAAAAATTGGGTCAACAACCTTCGACGCGTCGCAATAGTTTCCAGCTTTTCCGGGGGTTGCTCAATTGGCGTCTTTTTCTTTTTTTGGGGCCACATCGTATCGTATCGCATCGTATATGGATCTGGGTTTTTGAAGAGCAGTCACTCCCAATTGCGTCGCAATTTGCTACCAATTGTGCGTATTTCATTTAAATATTTGTGCTTCAATGGGTTGAAAGCGTAAAAGGCGGCGAATAAAAGAGTTTGCTGGGTTAGAGAACGTAAAATACTTTTATTGTGATTCTTTTGTTTGCAAACTGAATATTTAATGGGAACTTAACACCAGAGAGAGCCAACATAGGTTCCACTTTACAATTCGTTGTCGCATTATATCAAGCAAGCATAGGATTAGAATCTATAAGCGAACTATAGGATATACGCACTAGCATCTATGGATAATAATACAAATATATAGCTTAGGACCAAAGATTGTGATTCAACTAATCCATTGAGGGAGCATAAAGTTTACTTTGATGGCCGAAACATTTGGTAGAACATCAAAACTTACCCCAACTTACTTATGAAATAACAGCAAACTATTAACAATATGGTGGCTAACCCGGGACTTGGATATGCATATCAAATACCCACCCGACCCACTAAGCAACTGGCCAAGGGGCAAACAACTTGTGGCAGCAGGACATAGACACTCTCTATAGACACCACAAAATATAACCCGAAACACACAAATATATATACATATTGATAACGATGATGAAAGAAAACTGTAACTAAAATATTATTAACGCACTTTAATTTCGTTTTCTTTTCGTTCGTTACCGCCAACTGTTTTCGGTTCTACGACATCGTTCCACCATTGACATTATCATTTCGATTCCCTATCATTGACAACAAACCAACCATCGATTGGCCATTTGCCCCATTTGCCATTTTTGATTTGAACCTCTTCATTTCCATGTTCATTTGATTACCTTGCGTTGATTTGATTACCTTTTCTTTTATAGAGTCACAGTGGACCCCCTCGCCCACTCGGCCTCAGAGTCCCTCTCAGGCGCAGACTAGCTTCGACACGCTCACATGTAAATTACTCTCCAAGAACCAAAAGCGATTACTAAAATTACTAAGATCCTTATGCAATTTGATTGATTCGAAACGCTATACCGAACTGTTTGTGTTTACGTTCTTTAGTTTGGTGTTCCCAACACAACCCACTAACTAACCCACTAACCCATCCCTCAAACTAATCCGTAATCCTTTTTGCCGTAATGTTACTAACAAAAACTAACAAAAACACAAAAACCAAACCTTACAACTAACTTTTTGAACTTTTATTTCGTGTAAATGTTTGTTTCTTTGTACCATGCAAAGTGCACTTGAAGTATTTCTCTACACCTGAACTAAAACACCTACAAACACCTGTTTGAATTTGAATTTGTAAAAGTTTCTGTCTTACGCTCGTTGCATGATCATTTTTTGCTTGTAGCAATTGAGGGTTAAGGTTTTCTCATACGCTAGTTTATCTCAGTGGAATACAGATTTCCAATTGATCAAGATATCTTCTATTAGGGTTTGTACCTTTAAATACTTCTCAGAATGTCAACTCTTCAAGAGAAGTAAATATAAAATACAAATAACACTGTCAGTACAATTATTACTTAACTTAAGATGCTCTAAGATCCAAAAGATCCTGAGATTTATACAAGCATGTGAGAACCAACCCAAAACGTACTGTTAGATATTGCCTACTATTTGCGTTTTTTTTTTTTTTTAAACTTTTAATAATTTGGAAATCGCATTTTTTGAGAGGAGACTAACTGGCAATTGACTTTACAGCACCACCAGCGCCCGGCTCGTCGGTCAATCCCACCGCCGTCACCAGTCCAAGTGCCCAGAATGTGGCCGCTGGTGGAGCAACTGTGGCCGGTGCAGCAGCAACTGCCGCCCAAGTGGCCTCCGCCTTGGGAGCCACCACCGGCAGCGTGACGCCAGCAATTGCCACCGCCACGCCAGCCACGCAGCCGGATATGCCCGTCTTTACGTGTCCACGACGTCCAAATCTCGGACGTGAGGGTCGCCCGATTGTGCTGCGCGCCAATCACTTCCAGGTGACGATGCCGCGTGGCTATGTGCATCACTATGACATCAATATACAGCCGGACAAGTGCCCGCGGAAGGTGAACCGTGAGATTATCGAGACCATGGTGCATGCCTACAGCAAGATCTTCGGAGTGCTCAAGCCTGTGTTCGATGGTCGCAACAATCTGTACACCCGCGATCCCCTGCCCATTGGCAATGAGCGTCTGGAGCTGGAGGTGACTCTACCCGGCGAGGGCAAGGATCGAATCTTTCGCGTGACGATCAAGTGGCAGGCTCAGGTCTCGCTCTTCAATTTGGAGGAAGCACTCGAAGGCCGCACCCGGCAGATACCCTATGATGCCATTTTGGCGCTCGATGTGGTCATGCGTCATCTGCCCAGCATGACGTACACGCCAGTGGGACGCAGCTTCTTCAGTTCCCCAGAGGGCTACTACCATCCCCTGGGTGGTGGACGCGAGGTTTGGTTCGGTTTCCATCAGAGCGTTAGGCCCTCGCAGTGGAAGATGATGCTCAATATCGATGGTGAGTTGGCTGCGCTCCATATTGTCTGTTTTCCAAACTAATTAGTGCTTACTCCACAGTCTCGGCCACCGCTTTCTATAAGGCTCAACCAGTCATTGACTTCATGTGCGAGGTGTTGGACATTCGCGACATCAACGAGCAACGCAAACCGCTCACCGATTCGCAGCGTGTCAAGTTCACCAAGGAGATCAAGGGTCTCAAGATCGAGATCACCCACTGCGGCCAGATGCGTCGCAAGTATCGTGTGTGCAACGTTACTCGCCGCCCCGCTCAGATGCAATCGTAAGAATTGTGCATTTTCAAACCCTTCTGCTGTTGCTAACCATGGTTATTCGTCACCCCTTTAGATTCCCACTGCAGCTGGAGAACGGACAGACCGTTGAGTGCACCGTGGCCAAGTACTTCCTGGACAAGTACCGCATGAAGCTGCGCTACCCGCACTTGCCCTGCCTGCAGGTGGGTCAAGAGCACAAGCATACTTACCTGCCTTTGGAGGTGTGTAACATTGTCGCTGGACAGCGGTGCATCAAGAAGCTGACCGATATGCAGACGTCGACCATGATCAAGGCCACGGCCCGTTCTGCACCGGATCGCGAGCGTGAAATCAACAATTTGGTTAAGCGCGCCGACTTCAACAACGATTCGTATGTGCAGGAGTTTGGCCTGACCATCTCCAATTCGATGATGGAGGTACGTGGACGCGTATTGCCGCCTCCAAAGCTTCAGTATGGGGGACGTGTGTCCACCGGACTCACCGGCCAGCAGCTGTTCCCGCCACAGAACAAGGTGAGCTTGGCCTCGCCCAACCAGGGTGTATGGGATATGCGCGGCAAGCAGTTCTTCACTGGCGTAGAGATCCGCATCTGGGCCATCGCCTGTTTTGCCCCACAGCGCACGGTGCGCGAGGATGCGCTGCGCAATTTCACCCAGCAGCTGCAGAAGATCTCAAACGATGCCGGCATGCCGATCATTGGGCAGCCGTGCTTCTGCAAGTACGCCACCGGGCCGGATCAAGTGGAACCCATGTTCCGTTACCTGAAGATCACCTTCCCAGGCCTGCAGCTCGTCGTGGTGGTGCTACCCGGCAAGACACCGGTGTACGCCGAGGTGAAGCGTGTGGGTGACACCGTTTTGGGCATGGCCACCCAGTGTGTGCAGGCGAAGAACGTGAACAAGACGTCGCCACAGACGCTCTCGAATCTGTGTCTCAAGATCAACGTCAAGTTGGGCGGCATCAATTCAATTCTGGTGCCCTCGATCCGGCCAAAGGTCTTCAATGAGCCGGTCATCTTTTTGGGTGCCGATGTAACACACCCACCAGCTGGCGACAACAAGAAACCATCGATTGCCGCCGTCGTCGGCTCCATGGATGCTCATCCATCGCGCTATGCCGCCACCGTTCGGGTACAGCAGCACCGACAGGAGATCATCCAGGAGCTGAGCAGCATGGTGCGCGAACTGTTGATCATGTTCTACAAGTCGACGGGCGGCTACAAGCCCCACCGCATCATACTCTATCGTGACGGAGTCTCCGAGGGACAGTTCCCACATGTCCTGCAACACGAGTTGACCGCCATCCGGGAGGCCTGCATTAAGCTGGAGCCCGAGTACCGGCCGGGCATCACGTTTATTGTGGTGCAGAAGCGCCATCACACACGACTCTTCTGCGCCGAAAAGAAGGAGCAGAGCGGCAAGTCGGGCAATATTCCCGCAGGCACCACCGTCGATGTGGGCATCACACATCCCACCGAATTCGATTTCTATCTGTGCAGCCATCAGGGCATCCAGGGCACCAGTCGCCCCTCGCACTACCACGTCCTGTGGGACGACAATCACTTTGACTCGGACGAGCTGCAGTGCCTCACGTACCAGCTATGCCACACGTACGTGCGCTGCACCCGATCCGTCAGTATACCGGCGCCAGCCTACTACGCCCATCTGGTGGCCTTCCGTGCCAGGTAAGCCATTGGATTCGTTTCCCCTTCCATTGGACGATGCTAATGCTAACTTCCTTTGCAGATATCATCTGGTGGAGAAGGAGCACGATTCGGGCGAGGGATCGCACCAGAGCGGCTGCTCAGAGGATCGCACGCCAGGTGCCATGGCCCGGGCCATCACTGTGCACGCGGATACCAAGAAGGTCATGTACTTTGCCTAAAAAGTATCGCCCCCCCCTAAACCAACACCAAAAAGCTAAAGAATACAAAATCAGTTTCGAATTTCGATTCGAATAAGCAACTCCCCACTTCCCTTCCTCAGATCAGAAAGCGGATGAAAGCCAAGCATAGTAGTTTAGAATTAAGTTATGTTTTACGTTGAGAGAGCGCGCGATGGGAGGAAAACCAACCAGAATACGAAGATCTTGCATGCATTAGTATATATAGTATATATAGTAAGCAGAGGAATGAAAATCCCACAAAGACACACAAACACCATCCACACACAAGAGCAGATAGCCACACAGTGAGAAATAATAGGAAATGATAGCCAATCGAATGTCAGGCACAAGTTTGCGAAATCGAAATCGAAGAAAAACACACAAAAAGTCGAAATGCGAAAGCGAAATGTGAGAATTCTCAAAAACAAGCGTAGCAAACAAATTGAATGCAAATAGGAAATCAACTAAAGGGAACAAAAACTACGACAGCAACACCAACCAACAACACCAGAAAACTAAATAAAACAAAGCAGAAAATTAAGAAAGTGAAATCAAGTGAAAAGCGTCATCAACACGAGAGAGAGACAAGTTTTGTAATAGAAATTACGATTAAATTGTACAATATATTTTTACACGATACGAAATGAAGACATGATGAATGATAATGAATGAATGCATACAACCAAAGGTTTTTAGTATACAAAATGAACACGTTGCTGATCGACTCACACAGCAAACACCACAAGAACACCAACCACTCGGATTCTCTGTACTGTGAACGAAGACCACCACCAAATTGCAAACAAAAACCACAAGCGACATTAAAGCGACAGAAAGCGAAGCATTGAAAGAGTGTAGACACAACTTAGCATGTACGTGTACTAATGAAAATACTTCAATAACTAGGGCGCTGACAAAACCGAGCAAGAACATTTAATAGTTTGTAAGTTGGGCTCTACCTAAAACAGAAGACAAAAATCTAAAAACAAAAAACAAAAAAAAGAATGCAGATGAGTTAGGTGGGCGATTGGGCGAGAACTGCAATTTCAACAAGGGACAAACTTTTGGTCAAAACAATAGCTATACTTATAGAGCAGAGCCTAATTATATACATACATACATACCTAAGCCTAGAACTAACATTTAAAGTTTTTACGAAACGAAAACCAAGCGGATGAAGGAAGTGTAACAATGTAGAATACTTAAATTCAAAAGTGAAAATAACACGGTAGCAGCAGATTTGTTACGTTGGCAGTGCTGATATTTTATGTTAGTCCTTAGTTTACCCTCTTGTATGCACCACACAGTCAGACTACGAACTTCTCCCCTCGTCGAGTCCAAGGCATATCACTCAATGTCCTCTTATTTATGTACCTCCTACACACTAAGCCTAACGATATTTAGTTGTACCTTATATATATATTTTTTTAAAAACGAATGCCTAACGAAATTTCTGTTGATTTCCTCATGTTGATCCTACGAATTGGAATATTGGCTTCTTTCGCAGCTGCTTTTCGTTGTAATTTCGTATTAATTAACTTTAGATCAAAGTGGTGTACGGGTAATATAAACAATGGTAACTCTTCTCCACCGTCCGCCGGAGGGAGGTGGTGGCAATAACATTTCAATATTTTACAAACTAGTTTTAGTTTCGCCAAAATCAACAAGCAACAGCAAAAAAACAAACAAACAAACAATATCAATATCAATATGAAACGTATGCTTAGTAATTGTACTATATCGAGGACACAGTTCAAGTTAACATTATGATGAGTTGTTATTTATGCGGTGCGGGCGACGACGATCTCCTCCGACTTCCGACTCTCCCGGGCCAAACCTAATTTATAATTGTGTACATCCTTCACAGAACCTTTAATTTAGATTTAGTTTCCAAGTTCGCAAGCTGTTTTGCCAATCGTACATTATGTGAGCATTATAAAATACATAATATATATAAATCGATATGCTTATATTTAATCATTTATTGCACTTACAAATTAGTTGGTAATCCTCAAAAAATACATGTAAAAGGAAAAAACAGAACGGAGGGAGCTCACAGTCCCTCAAAATGTTGAATCGAACATTTAGAAATCTCTTTCGATTTGAAATCAGTCATAAATCACTTGCGAGCTACTGCATGATTTCAAATCACTTGATGTTTCAGTGGTAGCACAATTTGATATTGTCTTTTTAAATTTGGCATTCTGCCAGTTTTATATCTCTTGCTGAAATTGTAATTTTAAACCAGAGTTAACTTTTTATGAAGCCTTTAGCTGCAAAAATTGTTTCAAATTCGACTAGTCCTTCCAACGAGGCTCAACATAGCTGATATTAATAGCTTATTAATTAATTAATATTAATTAGTACTGCGTTTAGATGCGATTAACATTTTGTGGGGCTGTGCAATCAATGTGTGGGCGTATTTGTTGACTTATTCATTTTCCATTTATTTAACGTTTTTCTAGTAACGTTTCTACACAAGGGATTAAAATTTTAAACTTATTTCTTAATGTTTACTTAAACCAACCCTATGCAAAAAACAACAAAAACCAACAAAAAAAAAAACGAATCAAACAATTTTAGTTTTAAGCAAAAACGATAACGAAACAATGCAAAGGAGTTCGATTTGAGATCGCCCAGAAAGAACCAACATTTACATTATATATTCACTTAGTTTAAGCTGAAGCTGAAATGTGTGCCGACAATGAATGCATCTCGTAGTTGTAAAATGAGCGAAATATTCAACAATAATTTACTTTACCACACAATACATGAGAAAGTCCAAAGCTTTAACTACTCGCAGCAGAAAGCGGAACGAATGAAGCGGAATATCGGTGGGGAAAAGCCCACACCAATCCACTAATCCACTAATCACTAATGAAAATGCCAATAACAAGCTGCTATCTCCTCCCATCCAAGAAAAGCTAGGCTGTAACAGTTGTCCCTATATACACGCGTAAACTTATATATAGCAAAGCTGGATAACTCCGATTTTCCCCCCAAAGAACAACTCACACACGCTACAATTTCAATGGTTTCTTCAGTGTCGTGCAGCAAAACAACAAAAACAAACAAAAAAAACAAGTTGGAGGAGAAGATTGGAGATAGATCGTGGAGGAGCGCCTTAGATATCATTTCCAAACTATGTTCTGCTCAGAGGCAAGGCCCAATAAAAGACAAGAAGCCGGGATATCCACATGGGAACTTACATTTTTATCTGTCAAAATTCAATTGAGCTTTAAACTAAAGATAGATCGAGAAAAACGAAAGAAAAGAAAAAAGAAAATGAGGTAAAAACTTGAACAAAAAAAAGAAGAGGAGAGATAAGTAAGAAATAGAAAGGGATCGCATTGTTTCTACATATTACTTATAAATGTGCCGTTTATAGATGTCTACAATTATATACAAGAAATATAGATATATACCTAGATATATAATCAGATCGAAATCGAAGCTAGAACAGCAATTTGCACAACTCTTCCTAAAGGAAATAAAAAAAAGTAAATACAAATACAAATCTAAATCTAAATCTAACGTAACGATTAAATTATATGCCACAATTACCGAGATTTCAAGAAGTGACGGACTAACTCCAAGCAATTAAGCGTTATATTTGAATAACTTATGAACTTATGATACCATCATATATGTGTGTACTCTATACTCTTCCAACTACACCCAGAGTCCCACTCGAACCCGGACCACATGCGCGATCCCCATAGCCATTAGCCCTTAGCCACCCACACACCCACACCCACACCCACAACCTCCACTCTCGACGTAGTGTTCCAAATGCGCATCAGATCAGATCGGATAACCCTTAGCTGAAATTCGACTAGCAAAATCAATACGATAGTAACACTTATTCGTGCGTTAAGATTAGGGAGATCATCTGGTACATACCTTACTTTAAAATCAACCAAAATGCCGGGTAATTAATCAATAAAATACATATTATTAGTTCTAATCTAAGAGGAGTAAACAAAAACAAAAACGAAACAAAAATACATCAACAATATGATAAAGAAAATTAAGCAACGTGAGCAACGTAAAATGGGAAATCTGTAACTTTGGTGATCTTTTTAAATGTTATTAGTAAAGGAAAGCAAAACAAAATCAAGTTTAATGACGAATACAAATCAAACCAGTTTTAAATGTGACTTAAATTACGACGTAAACGACATTTTTCCACAGCATTATATGTATGTGTAACAAGACAAAATAAAACAAAAAAAAAAAAACCGAGTTTGTGAAATATGCAATTTAACGAAAGTTGATGATCTTTTCGATATAATTCTGTCAAGCTGTCTAACAATTAGTTATAAGCGCTTCAATACCAGATACCATCAAACAAAAATCAACAAACTCAATTAAGTTAAAGAAAACACAATTATATTTAACAAATCGTATATGTTTTATACAAATTTCAATTATTTTTATCGATTTCGATTTGATTTCTAAACATACGAAATGTACCCATCCCTTGTAAAACAAAAACGATTTTAGTTTGCGTTTAAAGTAAGAAAACAGCATATACAATTCATTTTTGTTCAATAAAAATATATTTAACTAAACATTCGCCCTGCCTTTTGAGTTCAGCTCTCTGCTACGATGCTTTCAGTTCTGAGGAAATCATTCCCAAATGTGGTCATCCATGCCAATCGCATGGTCAGGTGCAAATCCAGCCAGGACAAGTGCGCCAGGAACGCCTTGATTATCCTGGCCCCGGGTGCCGAGGAAATGGAGTTTACCATATCCGCCGATGTGCTGCGAAGAGGAAAGGTACCTAATCCAATGATCTGGATCCTACCGCTTGAAATTATATCTTCCGCTTTCATTTCCCTTGATCCTAAGATCCATGTTACCGTGGCGGGCTTGCAGGATTGCGAGCCGGTCAAGTGCTCCCGGTCTGTGGTCATTGTGCCGGACACTTCGCTGGAGCAGGCCGTGAGCAGGGGCGACTACGATGTGTTGGTCCTGCCTGGCGGATTGGCCGGGAACAAGGCGTTGATGAGCTCGTCTGCCGTTGGCGAAGTGCTGCGTTGCCAGGACTCCAAGGGCGGCCTGATTGCCGCCATTTGCGCCGCTCCCACGGCGCTGGCCAAGCACGGCATCGGCAGGGGAAAGTCCATTACCTCGCATCCGGATATGAAGCCGCAGCTGAAGGATCTTTATTGGTAGGCTCCCCGGTATTACTTTCTTATGATATTACCACATTTCTGCTGACTACGCAGTTATATAGACGACAAGACTGTCGTGCAGGATGGTAACCTTATCACCAGTCGTGGTCCTGGCACAACTTTTGACTTCGCCTTGAAGATTACCGAGCAACTGGTGGGAGCTGAAGTGGCCAAGGAGGTGGCCAAGGCAATGCTCTGGACCTACAAGCCATGACGAGCACTGGAGTATAAGCTAATCATACGTATATTTCAGAGAAATTCAAGTATGGTGCATAACAATGTAGTTTTGAAAACAATGAGAGAACATCTGAAATGGATATACATTATTCTTATTGGCCTGTTAAGATGTGTACCTATTTCCCCACAGTAACCGTAGCCGAGTTACCCACCCAAATTCTACATCATAGTTTCCCATTTCTACCGCTGTCGCTTTATGCACATTTCATGTATGACTGCAGTAGCGCCTAGTGTGACCGTGCGAGGGCTTGAGCATAACGCCAGCGCACCGTGCGATTGCAAATGTATGGAAATAAAAGTAAAAGAAATCGTATCAACGGCTAGTTCGGCGAAACTCGGGAAATCGGAAGGTTCAACTTTGGGGCGGTCCGTGAATTTTTGCATTTTTGTGTGTTTTGGCGGAAAACGAAACCGTTATTGAGATATTGATGAATCGCAAACTGTAGTTACAGCTATCTAGAGTGTATGGAGTCCGAGATGCGAGATATATTCTCTTTAAATTTACGGGATAGGATCGTTGTTTGTGCCGCCGAGAGCACGTGAATCGTTTGTTGTTGTTGCGCCCGTTGCACTTGCAGCCAAAAGCGTGTGTATGTGTGCGTCCGTTGCATTGTGTGAGTGTAGACGGGTCATTAAATCTGCCGCTTCTTTTGCTGCTGCTCCTGCTGCTGTTGTTCTTTTTGTTTTTGGGTAAATTGCACAAGTGTAACGGTTTTCAAGAAGTGCAACAACCAAAGCGACAGCAGCAGCAACAACTGCAACAACTACAACACAGCCATGTAAAGTGTGTGTAACCAGAAACGCGAAAAAAGTGCAGTTCATTCAAACTGCAAACGAAATTGCCATAAATTATTGTTATAAGCTTTTGCGTTGCGTGATGAAAGGAAAACAGTGCAATTGCAAATGAAAAGCGCTGCGAGCGAAATGAGAAAAATAGTGGAAAATATTGTGTATATAACAGTGAATAGTGAAAATTAGCATAGAGCAGGAGCGAAAAGCCAAAACCAAAAAATAAATTAAAGCAGAAAACCAGGAAAATAGTGGAAGCAGCCACAACAAAAAGAGCAGAAGAGGATGAAAAACGTTTGCTGCACTTACACACTAAACACACACACAAATGCAATACCCACCCTCTCTCTTTGCGTCCTTTTCCCTGCTGCCACTCGCCATCACACTCTAACAACCGCCGCCGCAAACGCAATCGCTCTCTGACATGCGCCCTCTCTCGCTCTCACCCAGTGCACTTTCCGTGCCCTTTTGCGGTGCTCCTTTTCATGAGTCACGAACAACCGAGGCGAGAATAAACTGTGTAAAATACGAAGAAATTGTGCAAAAAGCGGTGACAGTGCAAACGACAAACAGCCGAAAATTCAGCAAACTTAAGCAAAGTGCAATGTGCTAAATGCTTAAATGCCAAAAGCCGGAATAAAAGCCACCATTTGTTCCTTGTTGGGTGTTCCTTATGTCTTCTTTTCCTCATTCGGCGGCGACTGTGTGTGAGTGGAATTTTTAAACCGACAGCCGCGGCCTTTTGCTGCGGGGGCGGGTAAACAAATTAAATAATTTGTTTATAAAACTGTGTCAGATCAAGAGTCATGTGTGAGCGCAACCCGCTCCCTCTGACGCAGGTGCGTTGATCTACAGTCGTGCCTGCCTAACCCAAACTGACCAGCCTTTGTTAGATAGCGGTATAAATGATGGATTGCATTATGTTGTGAGGGAGGAACCTGAACTTGCTTACTGCAAAAACTCGTATCAGATAAAACCTATTAAAAAACCCTCGATACATTCATTAATAAACCCATTCACAACTGGACTATAAGAATGCGTCAGTGGAACAGGGCTATTGGACCAGTCTTTGCAAAAAGTGTAAAAATTTCCATAGGAAAGTTCCACTGTACGATGACTTAGTTGCTGGCCGGCTAATCAAAGCAAAGTCAGCACTATAATTTCGCACTCTCTGCCTTCCGCTCTTTCTCGCCTATCTGGTCCACTCTATCTGCTCTCTATCTTTTTGTACTATCTGCTAAGCATTCGCCCTTGTGTTTTTTATCAAATGCTTGTTCTAATTAGCAAATGCTTTACTTTTTGTCATTGTGTGTCATAAGCGTATTTACATACATAAATACATATATACATATGTATGAATGTACCGTTGCTGGAGAAAAATCGATAGTGAGGAGGGGCGGTCAGTGGTTTTTTTTTCTCAGTGGTGGTGACACATCCATCACGAGTACCGTTCCTTTTTGTCCGTCCGCTTTGTCATTCATTCAAAATCGCCAGGCTACACGCATTACACACACTACGCGTGCAGACGTGTGCGTGAGCGCCTGACACTGACACTGACCACAGGTAAAAGGAGAGAGCGAGAAAGAGGAAGAGCGAAGCTTTGCACCCACCTCCCACTCTTTCGCTCTCTCCTCTTCCTTCCTTTCGCCGGTATTTGCTGCTCTGTTTACAATTTCATTTGTTTTGGTGAGCAACCCCAAAAAGGAAAAGGAACAACATTTGGCGGCAGGCCTAATTTTCATTTCCGAAAGAGTTTTCCTGGTTGTAAGAAAACACAATTGGAATAAATAGGGGGAGTTTTTTGTGTTACTGGGTGTTACTGTATGGCGAGCCTTTTCAACTTCTTCATCCCCAATGTTAAAAGTATTATATTAAATATGAGTATATATGTACATATGTATGTATATGTACTTCCTCAGTATCATTAGTATCAATTAATCATGTCTAAATATTTTTGCAAAAAAAAGGTAATGTGGTTAGATTGGCCAAAAACTAAGCAGCATTTCTCTCTTGACCTTTCTCAATACAAAATGCCTATGATTCGAAATGAACTTAATGACAAAAATTTTAAAAACCTTTTGGTTATTTTAAATTCTTTTTCATAAAATAAGGTTCTTAGGAAACCTTATACCATTGAGATAGCTAAATGTTTTAAAAGCGAATAGGGTTTGAACTAATTTGCATATTCTGTATTCATTCCTAATGAATTCCCGAATGCGCTTTTAATGAGTCTCAAAAGGATGAGTTGCGACACACCCTGTGAATTTACTACTACACAGTAGGTAGTCGGCGAGCATAAAGTATAATCAAACACCATCTTGGCTGGAATCGGAATCCGCCAAAGGGGTTGTTGCCTTTATAACGCTCGTTATTGCTGTTGTCTTAGTTGTTGTTCAAGTAGTTTTTAGTTGTTAGTTGTCTAGTGGTGATTGTCGGCCTGGAAAATGCACTCAAGCGTTGGGCCCCGAACAACTAGACTCCTCGCTCCCCTCAGGTTTTTCCTTCTGCCGGCTGCGTTCGTTTTTTATTACTTACACTGGGCCGTCTGACAAGTTTCAGGTTTTTGTAGTGTTTCCCTCGATTGGCAGCGACATGCACTTGGCATCGTCAGTTGGAAAACTCCATCGAGGTCGCGATTGCACTACAAAGTGGCCATCGGCCGTGGAAATCTAGATGTCTCCGCTGGGTGGAAATTCAGACACTAACGGAGGAGGTGTGTCCGCTACCATTACGGTTGAATCTTATTTCCCTTAGATTGGGGTAATTGAAGGTGATGTTGGTAGTGGCATTTAAAACTATTAAAGAAAGGATCAGATACTTCATTTCGTACAATTTGGCTTCTAACTGAGCAGCTGTTTTAATGGCTTTTCACACATACTTAGCGTTTATTATAAAGGCATTAAGATGGCAACGATAGGTTTAATATGAAAGACCTGTCCGTGATCATCCTTAATATTTCAAAAGTACACCATTTGATGAATCCAATAAAGATGTTCTAGCAGTTCCTCCATGAAAGGTTAAAGTCCCGATTGTGTGTCAAATTGGTTTGGTTGCGCTCCATTAGCTAATGTTCTCACACGCTGTCGGGAAGCCCCAGATGCCTTCCCGCCTATCTGCGGTAGACATGGTACTTGCATCTCGGAACCCTTGTCGGTCCATATCTGGTGTGTGGCATCTGTGATAAGCGGGAACACAATGCAATCAACCGCTCGATTTCCACACAACAATAGCAGTTCTCAGCTGAAAGAACTCCAAGATCTGCGTTCCACTCCGAACTGATCTTTGCCCTTTTGAGTGGATAATTAAAGTTACGTCGGTTGTCGGGCTACGCCCACTAGGAATTTTCGGAGCCTAATTAGTCGGCAATCGTCTGGTCATTTATCAATTAGCACACAAACTAACTAATGGAGCAGCTGGGCAGGGCAGTTCTAGAAACCTTCAATCGATTTGAGTTCGAACTTGTAGAATATCAAATCAATTGAACCCGTTTAGCAATTTGACATGCAAATTTTTGCGATCTCTGATAGTTGTGCCATGACATAATCTCATAACAATAACCCTGAAGCCAATGATCTAATGGAGCAATCAATGCAATTTACTTCGAATATGATTTCATGCCGTGTAGCCCGGGGCCTAGTTCCACATTTCATAAATCCGTCGCTTGCCATTGTTGATAATTAGACAATTTTTCAACTCGATCGTTGTTCCCATTGTTCCCCCGCGAACCCTTTTACCCAGTTATTTGACATTTTTTATATTTTCTAGCGATGACGTTGGCAAACTTGTTTCATTTTCCCTTGCTCATTTTCAGTTTTTTTCAGTCTTCTATATGTATTTTTTATCAACGTTTATTGTTTTGTGAGTTTTGCGGTTGCCTGTTTATTGCCTTTTCAACTGTCGCTTAATTGACTTGGTTGTGTCTCGCATAATTCCACTCTGGTGAACCACATCCCATCCACGAGAGCCCTGTGAGAACTGGGGACACCTACGCGAATAAGTGGGTTCCCATCCCCTCCAGAATAATTTCAGTTCCGTCTATGGCTATGGCTAGCTCTCTTTCAGTTCCTCAAGCCCTTATCTCTAGGGCCCTCTCCATATCTTTATGGCGAAATGGAATGGCGCTTTGAGTGGCATTGGATCATAAAGTCGAGTTGTTGTTATGAAGATATAAGTGATCGCCCGGAAATAATGTGCTTTCGGTACTGGGTCTAATTGGCAAATATCAATCAAGTGTTTGTTATATGTGCTTTGCATTTTTTCCACTCACTATATGATTTTCTTGTAACAATAATAGGCATTTAAAGTTTTGTGTTTGGGCTCAACAAATTATTTGCTCACTAAATTTGCTTATACTCATCCAAATTGAAGCTCCAAGCTTTTAAAACATACCTTAAACTGATATAACAGCCAGTTTGTAGGGTATACAATTTCCAGAGTCATAAATTTTAACATGTTTTCAAATTCCCATATATTTTAAAGGATTAATGCTGTAAAATTGATGAAGCAAAATTGAGTGAATTATAAAGTAAATATATATATTCAGATTAACCATTATATTGGGCACATCCAAACCAAACATCCAAAAGAGTTTGACAGCAATTTTGCCGTATATTTCAAAAATGTTCGTCCTGTTCCAAAGATAGCATTATAAATTTTGAAAATTCCCCACTTTGTGAAGTTTTGTAAAATCCGCTGACAGATTTGGTTTCTCAAGAGGCACTTTGCTGGCACTTCCTCAAATAGATACTGTCTAGACTGTAGATACATTCTGTTTGCATTCCCATGCGTCAGCGGCAGTGGCAGCCTGCTAATTCCTTCATTTGCACAGAGCCCTTGGCCTTCGGCAACCTTAGTTTGCTCACTTTTTGTTTGGCCGGCGCCGCATTTGTGTTATTTTTACGATCACAACAGCTGCTTTTGGTATGATCACCGCTCAGTCAGAGGGCATCGGGCTACAATCGACTGGCTCTTTTCGATTTCGTTTCCATTCGCCATTTATTCGTTCAATTTGCGCATCTAATTTGCAAGTTTAATGCCGAGTGGCTTTGTTCAAATTAAGACTAAATGTGGGTCTGCCGCTGTCTTACACACCGGAAGGGAGGGATCGTAAATCAGTCGCAGAAACTTAGATATGGAAGGCCCCTCGATTAGATCAGCGTCATGTTTCGTTTCTCAGGTAGAAGGAATCAGTTAATTCCAATGGCCGAAACAGTCAATTTACAGAACTACCTGATTTGAAAGCGGCAATACCTCTATTTTTCACTGAATATTCAGTTTTATTTTATGTTCATTATTGACAAGGACCAACACTTAAAATAAAGATCTAATTCATCAATTAGTTTTGAAATTAAATTTCTTTAAAAGCGGAACTAAAAAGAATAGGTTATCTTTGAGGCATACATCTTGTCATATCATATCAGATATATAGTTTGGCATAGCTTCTTGTAAAATGTTCTCATACCTTACATACAATTAAATTAAAGGATACATATATTGAAGATCTTTTACCCGAAAGAGAGCAGTTTCGTGGGCACCGTGAAACTTATCAAGACATGAGCGCAATCACAAACACACGGTCTCGCTTATCTGCTGGCAACTGATAAGCAAACCAAATCACGCATATGGAAAAGGGGTAACCACGCCGACTGGAAACCCTAAATACTACAAGCCAATATTTCCTCGCCGCTCGTATATCGCTTGATAACTATTTTTATTCAAAGGCCGTCAGTCAACCTGTTGAGTGGCCGCAGTTTGAGAGCCACTGGCAGTAATCTGATCAGGCGCCCCGCGCACGTTCCACATATTCCCCACATACCCCGTATGCCACCCATTCCAAATTTAGTCGCTCAGTTGGCATTTATGGAGCGATTTTATTTAACGCTCCACGTTGTACAGTTAGAGTTTGTTTATGTGCCAGCGGCAGCAGCTGATAAAAGCCCGCAAGTCGTCGATCCCACGCGGCAATCGCCAATACCCAATAATAATACAATTTAACAGCAATAATTGGCAATCGAGTCGTGCTGCAAAACAGCTGTGGACATACTAATAGCACTGCTAAACTATTTACCATTTCAAATTAAATAGTTTAAAGTTTATTCTACTCGATAGGCTTAGTTTGTGGGATATTTCTCTATCTCAATTTTTTTAATTGCTTCAATATAGTTTATTGGGCATTAAATTTCTGATTAATTATATTCAACAGAACTAATTTATTTAAAAAAAGGGTAAAGCAAGTTGAAGAGCAGGTCATTTTAAATTTCAATAACATGACCTAATCTATATAGAAAACCCAATTTAGTAGTTTCTACAACTTTCCATTTAAAATTTCTTTGATATATTTTTTACAATTTGAATAATTGCTCGTTCTATATTGTCAACCCAATGTGTTTTTTGCCAATATAAAAGAGGGAGAGAGATAGCTAAGTATAGACGGAAAGAAAGAGAGACTTAAAACCAAGTCACAATAACGGGCCAAAAGCAATAACAATTCTAGTTCTTCTTGTTTTTTTATGGCTTTTGCCCAGCTGCATACGAATGCTCTGCTCTGCTCTTCCCCTCTGCTGTTATCTCCCTCTCTATCTCTCTCTCTCTCTCTCTCTCTCTCTCTCTCTCTGTGCCACTCTTTTCTTCCTTTTCATTTCCGGTATTTGAACTTTGCGCATGCGCATTCTCTTCTAGCTGGAAAAAACCGGTCGCTCTCTTTTTCGTCCATCTCTCCTTGCGGTTTTTGTTGACATTTTGATGCACTTCCCACTCAAGCCCACACACACACATAAAACTACGCTTGCCATTGTCTTTTTTCTTTCTGCCGTTGCTTTTGGTGGTTTCTTTCAGGTGCTATTGCTTTTGCTATGAGCTTCCGTTGCAAATTCGATTTGTTTCTACTTCGAAAAAATAGCCGAGACACAGTTACTTTAAAACTGTGACGAGTTATCAGCAGTTGCTTCATGTATATTTTTATACATTAATGGCTCATTGTTTTCCGCTTAATTTGCCAATGACCTACTGCGTGCAAATGAGAGCACAGCGATAAGGCGGTGGAAATATTTCCCTCTTCCTCCTTACCCCTCTTAGAACCCCACTACCGAGTAGTTCGCCCATTAAATATGCAAATAAGTGTATGAATGCAGTCTAAACTTTACTTTTCAACCCGCCTAAAAGTATGCAGTGAAATATAACGGCGCGCTTTTTGAATTTGAAAATACAATGATATACAAATATAAAGTAATACAGCTGCTTCTATTCCAATACTGAATATTAACAGTTTTGCTTATACAATTTTCATAATACAATAATAAAAAATTGGCAATTTCGTGCGCACAATAATTGAAATACACACTATGCTGTAATCTAAAAACATTAAAACATCAAAAACTCAGGACATAGCTTTTAAAATAAGCGATTCAAAATATTATATTGCTAAATTAACACTAAATAACTAAATTTTCGTTTTATTTTTATTTCTCTTGCAGTTTAAGTATTATAGTTTAGCAAATATGTTGCTAGCCGAATTCTAGTTAGCTAAAAATTAAGATTAAGTACAGGGAAACTCGAGTGCAATCAAAGTAAACACAAGAGGCTGACGCAGCACATACGCATCCGTGAAAACTCGGGAAACTACGCACTCCAAAACAGCCACAAGAAACGGCAACAACACGGCGTCCCCCCGCAATTACGTCCGGTCGCGCTCCACCCCCCAGTCGCCCCACTCCCCGCAGGCGGCACTCCTCGGCGGCGTCGGAGGCGGTCGATCCCAGGGTACCCACGGATCCTCCCACCATCATCACCATCATCCATACCACCACCACCATTCGCCGTCACCATCGCCATCCGCACCATCGCCGTCGTGCCCCACGTTGCAGTTGCAGCCGCGATTGCACCAATCGGAGCAGCAGCTGTGCCAGCGACGTCGCATCTATGCGTCCACGGGGAGTGCCGCCAACATCATGATGGATCGCGAATCCCTTAGCGAATGGGCTAAGGACAAGCCGCTCAGCATCCTGCAGCTGGATCCGGCGGATCGTGCGGTTCTCCGCATTGCAGGTGAGTGCCCCCTTTTCAAACGTTTCATTTGAGTACATTTAAGCCGAGAAAGCGCTACAGTGGTCGCTCGATAAAGTGCACTTGCACCTTAAAGCTTAGCTTTCATTTGAGATGGTATTTTAAGTAGAATTAAATGACCGCTGTAGCTGATGATTGGTTAAACTGCCAGAAGTTTGTGTCCAGAGAATATTTCAGGTTAACTTATATATACCCAGCGAGCACTGTATCGCAATTGAGGTAATCCCCGGCTGATAGCTCCATTCAAATGGCAATATGTTGCGCAAATATTTGGCCAACCCACCGTGCCCCACGCACCCACTGGGCCACTCAACCGATGTGAGCACCACCACTCGGCGGTTCATTGCACTTGGCATGCGGCAGTGCTGGCCAAACTGTGCTCGCATTTCCACTCGCTTTTCAGCCATTTTGCATCGTCGACGCAGCATTATTATGCGCTAATTCCACGCTAACGGTGGCAGCCTCCGCCAAGCCTTCGCCCAGCCGATCTCCCCTGCATTCCCCCCGCTCTGTAGTATATCCATTCCCATATAACCCGTCCCTGTGCCAGCTTTGCTGTTTTGTCTGTCAGTCACTTGTAGTTCTATTTCTGTTCCGCCAACGGAGTTTGTGCGTCCCACAGAACTATGTAGATACATTCCCCCAATCTTCCTCCTTTGCCACTTTTTGCAATGGCAACTGAAAAATCGAAATTTATGTCGCCGTCGCAATGCCTGAGGGCATTGTTAGTGCCGCACAATAATCAAGTAAAAAGGCTAACACACAAATGGAGGCACACTAGAATGCGATGTCTATTGAATAGTTGTCGCATTGTGCCCAGGCTATGTCTATTATAAAGTTCTGACGCTGAGCAGTTCAAGGGATTGTCGAGCGGTGTAAGAATCTCGGAACACATCCCACGGAAATAAATTACAGTTTAGATCAGTAGCAAAAAGCGTTTTCTGGTTCATTGAATATGGGAGTTATCAAGATTTCCGAGTTTCTAAAATACAAAATGCAAAGTTTTAAAGCTTGGCTTGTATTAGGATGACGGATTTCATTTAATCTCTTTTCAGATGGCATTGTCAAGATCTCAACAACTCCGATACATAAGACATTTAATCTTACTTCAGATATAACACTTCCAGCATGACAATGCACATGCGTCAGCGTTCAGTTGTAATTGCTTTCAATTGAAATTGATTCAATATGTAAGAAACGCCCAAGATCGTCAATGAAAATGAAAACAAAACTCGTTTTACCTTAACGAGCTTTGAGTATGTGTATATATTGTGGAGATATTTATAAATTGAGATTGATGTCTGGGACACCTCCACAAATGTTCCCCCATGTTCCCATTCCATAGCCAAATTCGAGCCCAAATCCGATTTCACATGCGAAATGAAAAGTTTTTCGCTCGACTAATGGAGTTTTTCGCCTTTTTTTGTACCCAGTTTTGTGTAGTTCCCCCCATGTAATTCTCGTGGTTCGCCTCTGAGTTTTAATTAGCCCTGAGCCAGTTAGCCCACACACAATTTGGCCAAATGCATGTAACGGAAAGCGGAAAACTAGCCCACAAACAGTTGCCAACTCCATGAAAAAGGGGAAAAAAGCGTATAACTATTGCTTATAAAAAGTATAACGCCCCCTCAATCGTTTTGCTTTGGATAAACTGAAAGATGTGTTAATGCCTCGATTAAATAATATTTGCTTACGGTCTTCTGTTTACAATTGTGCTTTGTATGTATTATTAAACTTTTACTCTTGCATTTTGATTTTGATTTTCTCACCTTTTGGCTACGCCTGCGCAAAGTGAACCAATTTTGGTGTTTGCGTGTGGGTATGAAGCAATATTTTTAGTTTTTTGGCCATGCTATAATACGTTAAAGCGAGCCATTTTCGATTTCGTTTTCGGATTACTTTGACAGCATATTCGACAGCATTTATTTTTAGATGGGTGTTATCACCTGCCCGTCCCATTACCATTAATCGACAGCGTCTTGATGAAGTGCTTGGCTCGTTATCGCGTTATCGTTATCGAACTTTTCAGTTAGCTTGTCAATAGGCTTGGTCAAAATCGCATCGCGAATTGTAGAGGGGGTGCCGCCAATCCCCTGGATCGCTGCATCGTACAGATTTCATTAATAAATCTAGCGAGTGTCTACGTTCTGTATTTATGTGGCGGAAAACTATTAAATATTCCAAGCACATTTACGTACACGATCGGTTTTAATGGGTAAATTAGCCCGGCAACAGGCGGCGTCTGTCACCGGAAGTACAGTTGCCACAAGGAAGTCAGCAGAGTTGTAATTTAATTACATATTTATGAAACTGGGTCGAACTGTCTGAGTTTCAAAGAAAAGTGTATTATGCCAATAGAGCTTAGAATTTCACAAATGGTTATGATGATTATGCTCAATAATAAGCAAACATTTTACCATTTTCCAATTTCCCTATTGTTTCCCCATAAAAATTGTTTGTAGTTTTATCACACCAAATGGTTGTTTTTATTTTCGGCATTTTGAGTTGTATCTGGAAGTTAAAGATACGCCTACCGACATAACACGATGTTGTTAATTGAAAACTGATAACTGTTTCTCTGTTCTAGTCTATTTTATTCTCCAATTGTTACCCGTTTTTGCTTCTGTTTCTTTGTGACTTTGGGTGTATGGGACTATTTCGTATTCGCATTCTCTGTTTTCGGCGATTCTCCTTTAGCTTTGTGGTTTTTAATTGTCGTTATGTATTCTGGTGTCTCCATATCGTTCTGCAGCTGTGTATCTATATCGCGATGGGCTGTGCCTGTGTTTGTTTAGATATCTCTAATTAGTTTTCAATTCAATTTGCATTTCGCGTTCGTTATGTTTCCCCACTCCCCATATTTTTATCTCTCTATTTCCAGCGACTGCTTTCGGTAATTATTCGTCTTAAGTTATGACACTTTTTAATGTGCTGGAATCTAATGACTTAAGTCTGCTGACACATCTGAATGTATCGGTGATGTTTTGAGGATCATAAAACTAAATATATTCGGTAAAAATTTGTTTGTAGCATGTTAGTATGTAAACGAAAGAAATTTCTGTACAAAAAATTATCTGAGCAATATAATGACCAAAAATGGAGTAATGGCAGAACCAAACTGTAGCACTTAACGGCAAGCAAACATCTTGATTTCCTGGCTGGCAGGTGATACTTGTGAATCATATTCACACGCACATGTAGTAAATATCTTGGTATCTAACTCCCCCAAGGCTACAAAATTCCATATGGCACCTTTCCCAGACAATTGTCTCCCCATCCCCCGGTGCCCTTTGCTCCCCCACATCCACAATACATCCGAGAAACTCTTCTGACTCATTAAGATAAGCAATTTTGTGTGTCAATTTGTCAACTCCAAATGAGAAACAAAAACTGTGGATCAAAGGAAGGACCGCCAAAGCACTTGAATATAAATAAAATCTATATAAAAATGTACGCAGAGGCACACTCGTACGAATTATTTGTACACAAATATTTAATTACGCTACTAATTGCCAGTGACGATCAACAGCCACGAAATGAGACACTCGGACTATGCGAGGTCAAGATACTTTATCGAGGGGGAAGATATATACACGTATAAATACAAATATATATATTTATACTCCGCAGATGTTGTGCAATGTTTTTATTTCGCTAGATCAAGTGGCATTACTTTTTAGCTCTGTGGGAGTTTTATTCAAGGCGTTCCTGCTTTTGTGGCTTTCACAGAAATTGCAATGATCTCAGCTCCAGCCAATATCAATTTATGGATATTTATGACCTGTTATATATATCACAGCGATGTTTTTGCCGATATCTGTGTGGGTGGAGTGACCATGACGTCACTGCTGCGAAACAAGTTGGCCTTTGTCAACAATCGAGCAAGCATTTAAATGACATTACACGCAAATAAAAGTGAACAACTAACCAAGTACACTTTGAAAACAAAGTGTCAATTTTTAATCGTATGCTAACGTTTATTTTGATATGATATATGTTAAATAATAATGAATCAAATAAAATCAACAATTAAATGTGCTATGGATTAGAAATATATTTAACTGTTCTGAAAGTTAATTTATTTCCATTCTCCTCCCTTTAGTTAGGATCTTTGTTTCAAGTGTAAGAAACGCCTACTACTTGGTGTTGTAAACCAGTTTTACATTTTCGGTTGGGGGATGGGTAACAGCACTCACTACTGGGCACTGTCTGCCTTCAGTGGGTCACCCAAACCCATTCCAAACAGGAGGGCCCACGGGGCAGGGCACCCTTGAGGTGAAGTGAGCTTACACGAATATTCCATATACCATTGTTTTTTCCCGTTTTGCCACCTTTGTTTACAAAGTCAGCAAAAAAGGGAATCAGTCATTCAAAAAAAAAAATAAATAAAAGGGGGTGAAATGTAACTTTTCAGTATTATTGCATTTTGGGGAAGTGGGGGAGTCCACTTAGCCGGCATTCCATCCTGCCTTGCTTACACTGTGACTTCACAATAAGCCTGGCCAAATGCCACATTGACACACTTATCATTCTGGTTATTTCGAGAGTTGCAAAAACTTAATGCCGGATAATGTCTCCATTTGCAGCAGCCGAACCTTATAAATTCAGAGCGATTTAATTTTAAATGGCACAATGTTATTTGTTTACGAAGATGTGTGTTTATTTTAATAAATATTTTCAGCATGCGTAATTAATTTGATTGCAATGTTGTTTAATTAGTAATGAATTAGGAATCTATAAATTGCTTTTTTTTGTTTTGCAATAGAAAACAAATTAGAGCTAACTAACTTGTGGTTTTTGATATGAAATTATGACGATAATGACAATACTCGTTGACTGTTATCGATTGAAGTTAAATTGGCATTAAAAAACATATTTGAAAGATTTGATATCAAAATAATTGTATAAATTTGTATATTAGTCACAAATTAATGCTTAGCATTATTTCAGAAATTCAACATCATTAAAAGCTTGTATAAATTTGAGTATCTATAAGCTGAAAATCAAGAAAAATTATACATTTTTCACAATTCATGTGACACAGTGTGTTAAGCACATGACGTTGTGCGAATAAATTGTCGTTTCTCTTCGATTGCAATTTCAATTTGCCGGCATTCCGAGACCAAACGGGAAATTGTCTGCAGTGGCGTCTGAGTTCGAGTCTCAGTTTTCAGTTGAGTTTTTTTTTTTTTTTTTTTTGTTTTTCGTAAGGTTGTTGAGGCTGTGCTGTTTGCTGGTTGCCTTGAGACGGATGTTGGTTGTGACAGGCGGAATTCCGAAGACTTTGGGCGTGAGCGTGGGTTGAGGTTTAGTAATACATGGCAATAGTTATGGGCGGCAGCTGCTGCCCAGCAGTTCGGTGACTAAGTGGGTGAGTCCACTTTATCGTTAATAAACCATTAAGTTTTGTGCAAACAATGCCTGCCTTAAATCAAAGCCCAGGTTCTTAGGTTTCTATAAAGTCCTCGCTTGACTGGCATGCAAATTGCCAGCTCCTCTCCACAGTTCGATATATTTATATAGCCCAACTCAATGGCGTGCCAGAAGGCAATTCGAAATGCCATAGCAATCAGTTGGCAATTATATTGGCGCCCCTCTTTAAAAGCCTCCACCTCGCAACACCCCCAAAGTGCCAATGGCCCTGGTAATTCAAAATCTGCTCAACGATGTGCGATTGCCAATTACTAATTAAAACCACAACAGCGAGTGCATGAAAAAAAAAAAAACAGTTGGATTACTTGTGTATCGATTGTCTGGGGGTGTTGTCCACTCGAGGAAGTGGGCTGGCTGGCTGGCTGGCCGGCCAAGAGGGAAACTAGATGACTGCCAAGTGTTGGAGTAGATGGATTGGATTATCTAGATGCGGCAATCACTCGACTGAGACTGAGACCCAGACGGAGATCGCGACTGAAACTCCAGCTGAGCGACATGCAAATGAGCGAAGGCGGGCCCAAAGACCGTACCCACACTGCCGGAAAAGGCTATTGTATTTAAATAAGTAAAATAAATACAAGAGTCAACTTGGTTTCCGATTGAAAATGAGTCAAAACCCAAGTATTTTTGATCGAACGTAGCTTTCATAATTATTGTGTGATTTTTTTTTGCTGTGTGGCTCCCCTTTTGGTACCAGTATATGTGTTTCATTTTGGCCCAAGAACCGAAAAAAGGCCAACTTGGTCGCATTAAGCCTACGCCAAAAATTCGATACTCATTTATGGAGAGAGGCTTAGTCACATTTTCGACCTGACTCACGGTGATGATCGAATACAAATGATTACTACTCACTTACACTCGTACAACTGAAATTCGTCTGCATGGTATTTCCGCTGAAAGTAAAACAGCTGTTTTCGATACCTGCCTTTCGGATCGGTTTACGCTTCTACTTTTTGTGGTCGTATGCATTTCCACTTTCCATTTTCATAACGCGTTTTTTCCAAAAACTAATAGGCCCAAAACCTAATGCAACTCAGCTGATCGGGCCGCAAACGCTCTTAGTTCTTGCTCTTGAGTGAAAAATTGAGGAAAAATTGAAAATCACTCGACTCTCTGCTCTCTAATCTAAGTGCATCGTACATTTTTATGGATTCTTCCACTATTTTTACACATCATATTTTATTTTTGGACGCCGGGCTTTTTTGTGTTTATGACAAACAGAAGAGTTCTTTCAACTGCAGCTTTCAAATTTGTTTACAAGTGCGTGTCGATCTGCGGTCTCTCTATTTCCATGACCATTTCTTTGCGGCCTGGCTAATAAACCACAAGAAAGACGAGAGCCAAATTAGGGTTTTCTGTTTATTAACGGCCATGACCATTAGCGGTTTACGTTATTTTCTTTTTATACACTCGCTTCTCGGTGAGCCCACATGTTTAAGCGGCTTCCTCTGACCCGCAGAAAAATAGCAAACGCTCTGACCAAATATGAGGAATTTCTTTTCAGTTCGCATGCACTGTTTGAAAAAATGGCTCAAAAGAAAGAGCAACGAATGGCGAGTTATAGTAATTATAGCTCTGAAGTATATTTAAATAACTTAAATAATCTCCAATGCATAAACACGTATAAATTGAGATCAAGACTTAAAGCTGGTTGCAATATTTCCAGAAGATTTTTTCAGTGCCCTTAATATCACTCGTCGCAGAGCGACAATTTTGGTCATTCTTGGCGGCTTAAGTCTCGAAATTCACGCGCTCAAAGAGCGTTGACTTGCCGCTCTTACGCTCTTATCTTCCCACACAAAACCGGCCACGCAGTTAGTTTTGAGCTGCTATTGAGTGAATTCAGATGAAAAGAGTTATAATGATTAAATTGAACATGCTGACATTGCATTAATACATTTGATCCGTAATTGGACGATTTTATTTGATCTTGTTTTTATCAGGATATCCACGCTAATATTTTGCCTCAGTACTAAGTTCAACAATTTCGAATCAAGATCATTTGATCGAAATTAACTTCTTATGACCAGCGAGTAAATAAATGAAGAAATGAACACGTTAGTGAACCGAGTAGTGAACTTCACTCACAGCGATCTTGCTCACTGAGAGAGCACTGTTAGCAACAACAATATCACGCGCTACACCTGCTCAGCTCACTCATACTCACCTGAAATCGCTCGCCCCCGTTCTCCGCTCACTCTCTCACGCTTTGTGTTCTCTCTGCGCTCTTGCATCTCAGTAGCGGTTGTATCTGCAGTTGTATCACAGCGGCGCTCAGTCTAATTTGAACCGCGATACCGAGCGGTTGGGCGTTTATCTGCTAGAGCTTCGTTCCATTACCAGTGACTGTGTGTGTGTGTGTGTGTGCGTGCGTTGCGTTCGTATATGAATACATATGTGTGTGTGTGTGTATGGTGTGGCAACAACAATTTGTTAACGCACACACTAACGCCGCAGTTAACGAAGGCAACTTAGCCCTTAAAAAGTGAGAAGAAAACCCAAGCAAAGTGCAAAATTATAATCAAAATGCCCTCAAAATCAACACTCAACACTTATATAAAACAAACCGCGTTTATCTTTAGTGCAAAAATTGTGTTGAAGCAGCACTAAAGACGTCAAAACACTATAAAAATAAATAAATGACTACATCGAGTGGACTGTGTATAAAAATGTCCATCGTTGTGTTATCGTCCTAAAGAAACTTAACCAATGAAGGAAATCATAAAAAACCAAGAACTCAGAACTACAGAGTTCCCCAAAAGAAAAAAGAATCCAGCAGCTGTGTTGCATTTCTAAAATATTTGCTTGTCGCAAACAAGAAAATTTCAACTTCTCCCAACTTCTTTTTAGTTGTGCGTTGTTTTTGCCATTTTTTGTGTGGTTCTTGTTATTGTTGTTGTTGTTGTCTGTCGTCGGCTGGCTTTTCATTCAATAACCAGTTTTTGTCAGATTTTTTTCTTCTTTAGATTTTGGTGAGCTTGAATTGCTCTTTAGGGGCGATCTGGTCTCGGATTTTTGATCGCTGCACACGCACTTAAATCCACAAAGTCGCACTGTAGTGTGTATTTCATATAGGTTTTTCCTTTATAAAGACAAATTAGTCATGCCAAACGCGTGCACCACTCTATACACCCAGAAAAAATATAAATTGAGGAAAATATATAGTAATTTTATAGTACGTGTTGAAAACTCCTAGCAAATAATAACTGTCAAGCATTACAGAAAATATTAGGTTTTTTATTAAAATTGTTCTATTAAAACCAACAATTCTACAGTCAGAATTAATCAAAGTCTGTTTTAAATAACAAATGCAATTACACTACGATTTTTTGTACAAGAAAATGCATAAGTAAATTAGATAGCTGGGTTCTAAACCGTTTCAGTTTTCCCACCATTTAAATACACTTTTTTCTCAGTGCACCCTCTTTTCTGCCCCTATCTCTTCTGTTCTTTCTCTCTTTCTTTTTACCTGTTAGTTCTGAACACACGGCTTTCTTGACATGCCAGGCATACTTAATTCCGGCTCTCCCGTTTAAACCTGGCTTAGAAAATGAGAGAAAATGCACAACTGCCATAACTGTGCCACAAAGTGGGGGAGCAAGAGGTGGTGGTGGTGGCGCAGTGGGAGGTGTGGGAGGAGAAGTAGGAGGAGGGAGAAAGAGAGAGGCGAAAAGCCAAGTTCAGACAGTGGCAGTGGCGAAACATTTTCCGTGAATTTAGTGTGTGAAATTTTGCATGTGAATGGAAAATGCACACGGAACAAGCAGCCAGCAAATAACAATAACAAAAACCCATAATAATAACAAGCAACTAAAAAATATGAGTGAAAATTATTGAAAGCCACTTGCAGCAGAGTGAAAGATGCAAAAAAAAAGACACAAAAACTGTTGACGCTGGAAAATATAAACCGTGAAAAAAACAGAGATCTAAAAAATGAACCAAAAACTAAAACCTAAACCAAAATTCAAGTAAAAGTTCACAGAAACGGCCAAGAAAAATTGTTTGTTTGCCATTTAGCTACGTTACGCCCATAGTTTGCATAAATAAATTAAAAATTTAAAGCAGACAAAGCAAACAAATTGACAAAAGTGCACTAGGCATGTCGAAGTGTATATACCCTTTCTAATAAAATTGGGTTTTAGTACTGATGCAAGTTAGGAGACGAGTTGAATGTCCCAGGAAAAATTAGTTTATTTAAGTCACTTTATGTTTATGTATGTTTATCTGATGTGAATATCTGATGCCTATAGATACGAATTGACATACAATAAACAAAGCGAGTTTGCAATACAAACTTCTGATTAGAATCCAAGTACCCCATTAGAAAAGTAAATAAACTAGACAAACTTTGAATGAAAAATGAGTTGAGAGAGCGAAAGAAATTTTGTCCGAAAGAAATATCTACATACGACTTTGGGTATATATAATTGTATTCATATCTAATCAGAGCGACAACCCGTCTCCTGGGCCCGCAGCTGGTTGCGTGTCTAGGCATTCATTTATTTATACTTATTGTGTGCTTACGGGTCCGAGCCAGAAATACAGCTCCAAGCTGACCTCATGAATTGAATGGAATCACCCACCAAAAAAAAAATACACAAAAAGTAACTTCAAAATCAGGGCAGAAGTAGAGATTTTGCAAATGAAAGTACACGAATAAAATTGGATCGCAGTTTTGTCATTGTGAAGATTGCAAAAATGGAAGAAGAAATACAACAAAAAAGTGGACACGGAATGAAATTATTTAAGTGCTCGCTTTTACTTGAGCTTTGTGTGTGCAGCTGCGTCTGATTTCAGTTTCAATTTATCTCTATAAGTTTCAATTTGGCTGTCTGGTAAAAGTGAAGCGATCGCGATCGCGCCCTTCTCCCATTGTGTTTCACTATCTCAGTATCCCATATCTCTGGCTGTATCTGATGGATACATGGCGTCGCCAGTTCGTTCGCCCCTGGCGACAAATGCACCATGTACACCAGTGTATCTGCCAGATACATTTTCGCCCAGCACGTTTTCTTTTGGCCAACGGCCAATTGGAACAAAATGCCGGCAACGCATAAAAACATAAAGTCAACTACACCGGCTATATAGAAACGCTTCTAAAATACACAGTAAAAATTATCCAAATGATGGAATAATATTTATTATAATAATTAAACTTGGTCTTGAGATAAGCAATGGATACTAGAAATTAATATAGGGACCTGAAAATCGTAACGGTATGAAAAAAATAATACAAATATAGAACATATTTTCAGATAAACCAAAACTTTTACAAAATGGAAAATGTTTTAGAATGGAATTGGTTTATAAATAGACAACATTTATTTCTTTGCAAGTTTTAAATGATCGATTTTTTTTTGTGCAGATAGCCGACTTCCTCAACGAGAACTTTTACTTAAATTTAGTTTAGTGCTTAGTACATTCCGATTTGGTATCTCGCTAATTGTAACTCATTGCAATTGCTGTTCTGATGATTTCACGTTCAAGTACGCGGATCGCTGCGTCTGCAGCTGAATCATCGCAGCTAATTTAGGTGTATAAAAATCACAATCGTGTGTATTTAAATACGACAACTCCAACTTCAGGTCCATCCAACCGAGAGCAATACAAATAAAATATACAAAGTGCCATCGCAAAGCAAACACAAACTCCGAAACGTGCTAAAAATCGTAAAAATCAACAGCGAAAAAAGGAAATATCTAAGAATTTTGCGGCGAAAGTTGAGGAGTGTGTTGTTCACCCAAAGTGTTTCGAGTGTATCCGAGTCTTTTAATGTGCCACCCGCAAGATGACATCGCATTCCTACTATAAAGACCGCCTGGGCTTCGATCCCAATGAGCAGCAGCCGGGCAGCAACAACTCCATGAAGCGGAGCAGCTCCCGCCAGACGACGCACCACCATCAGAGCTACCATCATGCCACCACCAGTAGCAGTCAGTCGCCGGCAAGAATCTCCGTTTCACCGGGTGGTAACAATGGAACCCTGGAGTACCAGCAGGTCCAGCGGGAGCAGCGGGATCGGGAGCTGTACAGCAGCAACGGCAGTCATCACCACCACCACCAGCAGCACCATCATCATCGCCACTCGGCGACGGGCAGTGCATCCTCGCCGCTGTACGAGAATAGCAGCAGTAGTCCGGCTGCTCCCAAAAAGGCCAAGCACTCATCCACCCAGGCACAGCCGCAGGGTGGCTACGAGGATGCACTTACCCAGTTTAAAGGTAGCATGTCCATTTGGGATCATTTTATAGAAGATTGGGACATAATGCGTAAGTGGGAAATAGGATTTCATCGATTCTTGTGGCATGTGTTGTGTTCCAGTTCTTTGATGTTTCCTCCTTTTCTTTGAATCCCAGAAAAAGATTTATTAATTGCCACAGCGGAAATCATTTGCATTTCAAGTTCGCTTCGTTTGTTTCTCGTTTGTATGAATTCCAATTATGAATCCGTAGCGGTTTCATATATTTCTAAGCTTAACTAACCCAAAACATGTTTCCCAACGACCGACCACGTATGACTTAATGACGGAAGCCAAACTTGGGAGCAAATTATAAGGGGTCAAGGTCACGGCCCTCTTAAAATGCTAGCTCAGACTCTACAGAAGTTTTAAGGAAATATTTAAGCTTAATCTTCCCAACTGGTTTAAAGATTTCGAACGGAATATATGCAAAATCCACAGGAATGTGAAATAGATCCGAAGAACAAACAAATTTAAGCTATGACGAATAAATTATCTCACTTTTTAGCAATGCATTTCATATCTTTGGCGGATTTTTCAAGGCCTTATCGAGTGTTATAAATATATTACAAATTCCGACAATCACCAAATAGATGGTGTTGTCACTTCTTGAGCAAATACAAACACATTCGCAGACCATTGGTCGCACCTTTCTTGGCACATCAAATAAAAGGGTGCCATCTCGACCTTGAATCTAATAAGAGCCAGATTGTTCATTACAGTTCATTGGGGGCAAGTTTAGGGAATGATACATAGATAAATAGTCTAACAATCCCTGTTCTCTTGGGAATCTAATACTTGGATCTTTCCGACACCCAAAAACTGTGTTGCCAAATTAACAAATCTTCGCTTGGCTTAAGAATTCCACGAATTTCAAAATGAACTCATTTGCCCAGCCGAAAGAAACGGGTTTATGCTTATTGATTTTTGTAAGCATTTATATGGGCGTTTTATGCTTATAGTTATACGTTTTCAATTGCCTAACACTAATTTGCTGGCGCCATTAGCAGAGAATTTTGTTGACTTTCAGATAAAAGCGGGAAGTACTTTGAATCCCATTTGATGTGCATTCGCTTACTTTAATAGTACAGTGTGTGAGTTCATTATTATATCTGGCAATGCGTGAATTTCTTATCGCTGATTGTAAACGTTCAAAACACGATCAAGCAACCTTCCTTCATAAAAGTGAACAGTAAAAAGTTGTACTGGTAAATCTTAACCCTTGGTGCTTTTTTCGTAATTTAGAGTAGTTTTTAGGTGGTTTTCTTACACTTTTATGAATAAAAGTAAAAAGCACATTATTTGTTTACCGAATTGGATTCCTGTCAGATAACTGTTTGAATGATTGAATCAGACATGTATGATCAAACGTCCTTCTAAGGTTAAGTGTGCTAATCAATGAGTATGACTAAATGCAAAAATAAACATTAACAAATTTCAAATAAGCGGCTCCGAACTCTTCTACAACAACAACTATTAAACAATCGTCAAAAACAAATTCAACTTAGAACGTGACATCATCACGCGCTCTTCAAAAAGCCGCATACAGACACATTTCCAGATAGTGCTACCCTGTTTTGGTATTTGTGCCGGAGTCGTACACCTTTGCACAATCATTATTTGTGTGAATATTTATGAACTCTTTGTTTGTTGTTCTTCGCCTAGAGGAAGATAAAAATAAGCCCGATTACGAATCGGGTTGGTGCTGCATGCAATCGTGCAGAAAGATTTCTGCGGAAAGATCGGATACCTCAATGAATGGGCGAGTTTCCGAGAGTTGGAATCTCCGCTTGAATGGAAAATTGCAAACCGATGAGTCATCAACGGATTGGAACAAGTTCAAGATCTTTTCGCTTCTCCATTTCTCGCACTCTCTATATCTCTCTCGTCGACATGACTTACCTGTAACTGAAGAGCTTGAAAATTATCGATAGGGTATTAACGGTTTAGGTTTCATATGTTTATGTTTTATATTACAACCAATAATTTGGTTGGTCAAGCAATTCCGAAAATTGTATTTGCTCAGAATCCTATGATTCACTGCATTTTTTTTTAATTAGTCATAACTCTTAGCATATTAGCATCGGAAATTTCATCGAAGGGAGTTAGAGAGTCTCGAGAATTTGTTTACTTACCCACAAAATTAGCTATAGGTAGCAACCAATCAATGCTTATAACGAAGGAATGTGTCCGCTTAAGAGAGTTGTCCGCTCAAGGAAGCTTTTACTGTATTTGGACTTTAAACATAACACGATTACCGTCCATTCCCCACGACGATCCATCACGTATTTGCCAATTAGTTTGTGCTCGACTCTGCTACAAATTGTTTATCAATAAACACGCTTCTTTTGTTGACCACACAACTAGGTTAATTTTTGGCTCGTTAGACTTGTTGTCGCCTTAAGAGATTAGGCATGAACTTAAATTTAAGGTTTGGGTAATCCATTTCCAAGGGCATTTAAGCTTCGTTCTTTTTTTTTTTTGCAAAGGTATACAGAGTAGGTAATGTAGGGAGAAGAGAGTTAAACTGGTTGGGATCGTTCAACTATAGTCACTTGTTCTCTCTGACACTTTTTATCGTTTTGACTTTTAGCGCTTTTGTTTTGCTTTTGAGCTTCTGCTTTGAGTTGTTCGTTATATGACTTGGTTATTTTCTGATCTTCTACGTTTATGGCTTTATGTGTTTGGCACTCGAATTTATCGGGTTTATCAGCCGATTTTATACTTTTACAATGGGCTCGACACTTGGAGGAATTGTTGACGTTTTACATTTTCTGTAGGGTTTTTGCTTTTTATGGATCTGCAGAGCCTTTCTTTGTTCCCTGTTGATTAGATTGTGTTGAAAAAGGGTGGTTAACTTTAATTATTGCCCAGCTCTGCCCCTGCATGCAGTTATCAGTCCACCAAAAGTTTACTAATTGCCCCGAAATGTTTAACAACTTGGAAATGCTTGATTTTTGTGCCGAGAGTTGTGGCAACATGACCATTAGCTTATCGTTAGATGGGTTATTTCTGCAAACTAACACACACACACACGTCATGTGTCAGCCAACAAATCAATGCCAAAGCTACCTAACTCCTGCCCGCCCACTTCTTATCGATTTTTGTATTTATCAGGCCAAAGAAAAACATTGACTAAAGTTTACCGAGACCCTGAACGGAAATAAAGATAGGATGAACGAGCAGGGTAAAAAGGGAAACCACACAATCACAGTACAAACTCTAATAAGCCACTAATTGGCAACAGTTGGAACATTTGTTCAAGCAAGTTAATTATGGCCCTAGGAAGATTATTCAACGCCCGCACTTCAGTGGCCAAAATCGGCAAAAAAAAAAATATCTTGACCGAAAATTAATAACTCTGATTGTGGGCGGTTGAATTTTCAGTGTTTTACATAAACTATTCATTTTTTAATCAACGATGACGCCATTCTAGATATTTTATTCTTTCGGCACAAACTTCTCAGGCATTGCATGAGTTTAGATTACTAACCAAAATCAAGTTTATCGAGAAATTCTAATATGCGATCTCATTTTTAAACAATTCCCCATGTAGACGAACGCGATGCCATTCAGAAGAAGACTTTCACAAAATGGGTTAACAAACATCTGAAAAAGGTGAGTTAATGATCGAGCTCAAAATGGTGCCCCACAAAAGCATAAAACTTAACTGAAATTTGTGAAACCTACTGATGTCGAAATTAAAATGTTTCTACCTTTCCCACAAGCAGCATTGGAAGTATGCTAAGGTATTAACCAGTAAACATAAAATTAAATTTATAGTGTTTTTTTTTTCAACCAACATTTGAAATTAATTTCCTGCGATTTTCAGACCTATACTATGCTACATGTTTGTGTAACCACAAATGGCATACCCTGTTGTTCTCAGTCTGTAAGTCGAGCTAAAACTAAAACTAAAACTAAAACTAAAATTTCTTGATGTTGTTTCTTAAAGTTTTTATTTTTTTGCCGTTGTTAATTTCGAGCAACATTAAAATGTTTCTTTAACTGCTAGGGTAAATCCACTTATCATTGATGTTTTCTTGAGTTTTTGTTTGCCTCTTATCCAAAATGTTTAATTTTACCTTGCGGCTTGTTTTGCTTTTCAGCGCCAGCAATTTTTTTGAGTTGTTTTGTCTGCATGTCTTTTTCTTTGGGTTACTCTCTAATTTATTTGAATCGCCTCTTGCTGGTATTCCACTAACCCTCCCCCATCTGCAGGCCAATCGTCGTGTGGTGGACTTGTTCGAAGATCTGCGCGATGGTCACAATTTACTTTCACTCCTGGAGGTGCTATCTGGCGAACACCTGGTAAGTGTTATTCAATTGGTTTCTTAGCAGTTTTGTCACGCTCTCGCCAATGTTTTATTCACTTTGATTTTTATTTACGTTGTACCTTGATTTTATAGCCACGCGAGAAGGGTAAAATGCGTTTCCATATGCTGCAGAATGCACAAATGGCACTGGACTTTTTGCGCTACAAGAAGATCAAATTGGTCAACATACGAGCCGAGGATATTGTGGATGGCAATCCAAAGTTGACCCTGGGCCTGATCTGGACCATTATATTGCACTTCCAGGTGAGTTGTTGAGCAAATACTAAACGGGGTATACCATATATAATTTTTCATTGATTGAGCAATTGGAGCAAAACTGTGGGCGCCGATTTTTGGTGGGCAGCTATTCAAAGTCAGCGAGACAGCAAAAGCAAACGCCCACGAGCCGCTCTTTGCGACTCAATGACTGGCTGGCTAACTGACTGACTGACTGAAGGTGACCCCCCGGTCTAGAGTTTGTTTTCATTTGGGCGTTTGGATCGATTCATTGAGCCGACTTGGCAGCAGCAGCCTACACAGCAACCAGATAGCTACAGTCTTGACACGCTACGAACTACGCTCGATCTACCTAAAGATATATACGTATATATATTTCTTTTTGGCAAACGCGTCGCAGCCTTTTAAGGCAACCCGATTGCCTTCTCTTTGCCGCCGCCGCTGACTGACACACATAACGATGCCGCTGCCGCTGCTGCTGCTACAGTTCGGCGGCAGCAAGGCCGCGAGTTGGCTTTAAAGGCGGCGTGGGGGTGGGGGGGAGTGGTTTTGGCCACCTACACAACAACTGGCAGCAAGGCAAGGCAAGCCGGCCCAATGAAATGCTGCGTTGGGATGCAGTTTTAAACAAAACAACAATCCCTGTGGTTAACTTTTCAATATATCATACATGCTATTTATGAAGTAATCATAAATATATGGTATATCATATGACAAATAAATATGGTATCAAAATTAAGCTATGAGTAAAAACATGACAATAGGTTCGAAATATATATAACAAACTTAAATTCATTTAGAAAATCAACGTGATGCGTCTAAGATGACGGATACTGTGATTAAAGAACTCCAATTATATTGTTTTTGTCACTGACTCATCGACGATATACATTTCCGCAGCATGTGTGTCAATTCGAAACTTGGATATTTCGTAACCTGCGACGAACGCAGATGCATTTTTCAAGTCGTCGTTGGCTGTCGATGTGGCTGCGGCTTTTCTTGACTCCAACTTGATCGATGGGGCGCATAAATGCTCAATGATGCTGCCAGTTCACCGACCATGAGGCAACAGCAACAGCAACGGCAGCCGCAACAGCAACAGCCGCAGCAGCAGCAGCAACAGCAGCAACACGCAACTGTGGCTGCCAAATGGCGCTCATTCAATTGAGGCGAACGAATTGTAAATCACTTGACAATGTGAAACTCAATCGCGCGTCATTTACTGTTTACTGTTTTCTGGCTTATTCATTATTTCTTGTCTGCCTGCCGCCAAGGATTTATGTATATTGTCGTTGCTGTTGCGGGTGTCTGATGTCACCCGATGTGGCTCAGAAAAAATATGCAAATTGACTGCGATCGACATAAAAGGATATTTCTTGTTTTGCATACCAAATGATTTCGCTTACAGCGTTCTCAGTCTCTTTTAATTTTTACTTATCCAAATCTAAATCCAAATCGCAATCGACATCTTGCAATTATGACATAATTCCTATTTCCATTCGTGTGCAAAATGCCAAGCTGTTGTATATTCAATTAATGATCGGTGTTTTGTGGGTCAACGTTGGGAATATATATTGTTAAAGGCGAACAAAATAATAATAAGTGCTGGAGCAATTTTCGAAACAGCAGCCGCTGGCAGTTTGTAACGCTGCTTAGCTTGTAATTAAGTTATAAATTGTGCAAGCGAATTGATTTGATCTATGAACCACCCACAACAACAGCAAACACAATACAATCAATCAGAGACTTTACCTTTACTTGAGACATAAAACCTGTTGAGCAGCATTGTAATTTCTAGTGCTTAACACGTGGTTTCAATGATTCCCCAACAAATTAGTGCATATTTATGGCAGCTTTTAGCTTAATTATTACAGGTTCTAGCTCGCTCTAGTTATTTGAGAGTACAACTGATGATAAATTTAAAATAACAACTTTATTTGGCAGTGTTGAGGAGTTTTCCTTAGATCATCAAACTACAGAAATCATTGTGGCCGAATTCTTAAGCTATAAAAAAACATTTAACTTTAGAATTAAACTGGCACACATTTGGCGCATATTTTCAATCCTTATTACTTCTTAACCAACGTATTACTTCACTTTAGCCAACGTATTATGCGATTTACTGCTTTATTTAGTACACCTAAAGCGCCATATCGAGAGCTACAAATCTTAGAGTAACCTTGCGGCTGCCACGTAAACTTCCTAAGCCGCTCAATTGCTAAATTTAAATAATAAATTGCCGCGATCCCCAAGGCGACGGTGTGTGCCAAATCGCTGAGATCTGTGTCGAATTGTTCTGACAAACGTTTTCATTATGAGCATCAGATAATTTCCCCAGCAATTTGCCATTTTTCATTGCTCGTTAGTTGGGGAGTAGTGCGGATATGTATGCGAGGCATTTATATTTGGCCAAAATGCCATGACCGATGTTTAGTCAGTTCGCCCAGGCATGAAAACTAACGCCTCGAAAGAAAGCCGAAATACAATGACCAAAGAGCCACCGAAAACCCAGACATTCTCACGTCATCGTTCGAATTTGAAAAGATTATTATTTTTTTGGGACTGCTGTTTGTGGCGTTTGATTTATTATAATACGCCAAGGTATGTGTTACAATAAAGTCAATGCCAGTTGGGGAACAGCAACAGACAATAACGAGAATTACTTGAAAAAAAATCAGGTGGAATAAAGGTGTTTTTTAGTGCCCTGCCCATGACATCAGCAATCCTCTGTTCTTGCCAAACGAAAGACTTCAACGCAGGCAGCGAACTCGAACTCTCGACCAGCTGGCTGTGGAGCATATCAAATGGCCAAAACGGAATGCCAGCAGCAACAAAAACAACAGATGCACTTATTTGTCTTAATTTATGACATTGATGACTGAATTTTTGAATAGCTTCGATGTGTGTGGGTTCAATCTCGAAATCTATCTATAGCCATCGCAGATAAAAACAAACAGAGTTTCATTAATAAATCGATAGCTTGGCTTTTGACCAAATAAGGAAACAAGCTGCCCGTCCGCCTCTCTCTTTCTAATTATGATTCGCCATCCCTTTCTGTTTGGCATGCAAATGTCATGAGCTGTCTGAAATTGTTATTTGCACTCGATAAGCGTTTACCAATGTAAGTGTGTATCTAATGACTTGTAATTAATATGAAAACTCACCGCTGGATATATTTCAAGTGTCTAGATGGAATTATAAGCGACGAGGTAAACGATTCGATCTAGGTGCCAATGATGATGAGCCCACACGGTGATATCCCTAGGAATGTCATACGTATTTGGTGCGACACCTACACCTCACTAGTCACCCACCCCCACAAGTTACGTTCGAGGTTTAGGCGACTAACTAGAACATCGAGGTGCACAGCGAATAAAAAGATAAGATATTCCTATATAATAATTGAATATATGTCTATATGCTGGGTAATTATTTGCGTTTTATAGAAAGGTAATTATTTGAGTTTTAAACATGGAATATTGTTATATGATTGGTATTATTCATTATGATGATGTTTAACAAAAGTGCATATGTACTTTTTTTTTTACGTGAGGAGATTCCCGATGGGTTGAAGAACTAGGAGGGGGTATTATGTATATTAGCAGCTACTGATTCCGCTTTGTTTACCCACCACAAACAACACATTTCAAGTGCAAAACAGTGCTCAAATTACGAATAGTGGCAAACATAATGCAGCATTTGTTTACTGGGTTGCATCATATCGGTATTAATAAGCATATGCCCAATACGAGTACTTAGCCGTAATACCATCCCCCATCCCCGCCACTCCCCGCAGCGCATTCCTGCAGCGGCTAATTAGATTTGCAATTCAGTTGCACAGTTTCTCAGAGACCCGGGAAACTCAAGGTGTGGGGTCTACATCTGCTTGTTCGAGTATTGACCATGTTGACTATAGCGATTCGAGAGTGTGTGTGAATCGAAAAAACAACTGACAGCAGTTAAGAGTATTTATTACCCATACATAAATATAGCCAGCAAATATGCCGGGCCAACAACAACAGCTGTAGCAGTCGCCGCAGTCAGTGCCTTTTACTCCATATAGGGCATCGCCATCGGGGATTTAAGCCATGTAACATGCTAATTAACCCATGTTGGCAGTACGCGAGCGAGTGTGTCGAATGTTTATTTGTATCTTGAGCACACACGAATCAAAGGCACTTCCGTCTAGGTTGGCACAGCCTCGCATATAGATGTCGACACCCACTTGAATCCGTTGGACTTTCTAAGTGCAAGATTATTGCAATAGTTCTGACTTAGCTGCCTTATTTGGCCGGAGAGATTGATGGGGGAAATGCATGCAGTGTCGGTTATTGCTGCTAATTTGCATTAATTATAATGTAGTGCTTCGCTTACAGTCTTACATAAGTGCCTGTTTTCTTCGCGTTTCTAAAAGTATACACTAATACTAAACTACGAAAATAGATACCAATAAGTTATGAAACAATTTTACAATGTTTAAAGAGATAATGCCAAGCCCACTTAATTACAGTAATGCTATTTATTTTTGTTAGTTTTATCCATAGAAAATGATTCAATTTTCTTCAAGTGGTTTTTCCCGTCTTTTCCCATTTTCTTTGCCATTTCCCACCGCCTTTTGCGACTGCCCTTTATCATTTGCTGTGAGTGAAACCTGTTAACATCATTGGTCATTTCTGTGTTTGCCTTCTTTTTGGGTCACTATGCGATGTAATGAGTTGGTCGTGATGTGTTATGAGATTGAAATTCAAACTGCGAAGACCCAAAAATACCATGGGGTCATAGCGAATCGCTGTTTTCTTCGTTCTTTTACTATCTTTAGGTTGTTTTCGGTTGGTTTTTAATCAAAACTTGTTGTGTAGAATCCACTACCATTTTGACTACTTCTTCATTTATATATTGTCCTCTGCGTTGTTCGCTTCCATCATCAAGTTCTCCGTCTTGTTGCCATTATTGTTATTATTCTTTGGTCTGGTGTTCTTGTACTTCTACGTAAATGGGATGACGTACTACCGACAGTGGTTGGATTTGCTGAACCACCGAATGAGTAGCGGCTACCACAACAAAATTTCGAATGGGAGAGGGAAAACTGAAGCCGGTGTTGTATAATATACCATCTCATTTTGGGCTTAGCTTACCTCCATATGTATTTTTTTGTAAACCTTGGAGTAAGAGATCAAAATTCCAGCGGAAGTATTCAATTAGCTTATTAAGGCATTTAAATAGTTTGTGCTTTATTCAACAGGTAAAAGTAATTGTCCAATTGATGTGTACATGTATTTAATCCCTTAGTTCTGATAGTACAGCTTACCTACTAAAAGTAAGTAATTTTACCAAGCCTAATCAGAATTAGATTATCATAAAGATATTATGATCCTAATATGCCTATGAGAAAGTATTTGATGTGGAAGGAGTAAAATAGTTCGATTAATTCAATACGGATTGCAGATCTCTCGATAAAAGTGGGAATCTTTAAATGACATATGTGTCTTTATTATCAATTATCCAGTTTGTAAGGGTATTTCAAGCTTCGCTGCCCTTGTGTTGTTGTTCTTTTTGCTGTTGCGTTACATGTGTGTGCGTTGGCGTGGGCGTCGCTGCCAGCGTCGGCGTCCACGTTGCCATGGCAGCGCCGTCAAAAACACAGGTGTTGGTTGCAAATACGTCATCAAGAGGCACCGCAGTGGTGGCAGAATCAGGTGGAATGGCGGCAGAGGTGCTGGCAGCGGCAGTGGCAGAGGCAGTGGCGTCGGCAGCGAAGCCACCAGGCCATAACGGGGCTGGCAGTGTTGGAGTGTTGCCACCAACACAGCTACACACGCACACGCACAGCTGTCAGCACGATCGCGATTCCATATCCATATATTCCATATATTGTAAAGCCCGACTCGTGACGCCGACGCCGTCGGCGACGTTGACGTCAACGCCAACACAGGCAGCGATCGCCATGTGCCAATTCCACTTTGTTTCAGCTTCGCTTCTATTCTTGCCTGTAAACAAAAAAAAAAAAGAGCGAGGCGGCACAGCGACGTCGACGTCGACAGAAGCGTCAACACCTGGCCAAAGCCACACTTTAAGCGTTTTAACTTGGCCCGATCGCTTTTAGTTGTTGTCGAGACGCCGCCGCACACATTTCACGATCCCTCTCCATAAATATTTGCAAAAAACAAATAGAAATTAATAAATTGCATGCGTTCCTCGGGAACCGCGGAATTCCACAACTATTCCAAAACTACGGGAACGCGTTTTGAAATCCCGGAAATTCTTAGAAAGTGTGTGTGTGTGTGTGCCCCAGAAAACCCCCTAAAAACCCAAAGCCAAAGCCAAAGCCAAAGTCTTAGACCCAAAGTGATTTCAATCAATTAATGCGACTTCGCATGATGTCAGAATCTTGCGTTATAATCGCTCTGCTTCTCTGATTTATTAAATGCCGCCAATTTCAATTGATTTCAATCTCTCGCAATTGAGTTGCATTTCAATTATTTTTTTATGACGAGTTTATTGCCAAAGTGTGGGGCACGGTTTGTTTCAATTCGTTCGTTTGTTTGCAAACAAAATGCCCCACGAACCGGAGTCAAGTAGCTGTAAAATAATGACGTACGCCCCTGCTGATCTCCCCGATTCCATCTCGTCTCGGTTTTGGTTTTCGCCGCTGTTCCAGTTCGTAGCTTTGAAAAAACATTTTTTTGTGCGTGTGTGTCTCGTATTTTATTTAGCAATTTTCAACGCTCTCCTCAAGTGGCTTATTGTTTGTCTCGTTGTCTGAGGATGCTTTATTAAATCTAATTTATTTGCCCACAAATCGCCGAAATCTGAAAATGCTAGCGAAGATCACCCATATCGAAATTAACTACTTACGGTCTGTAGTTTGTTTGGTTTTCTTCCGTCCTTAATTAGCTTTTATTTATGAATATCATTTGGATATAATGAATCTCCGCATAACAAAACACTTTCGAGTGATACAGTGTTTGATTCACTGCGTTTTATGTGTTCTTAATTGCACTTGAAGTCGCCAAAACCGGAATTTCAGCCATTTCTTTTAGGACATACAAATTAGTTGGCATGCCCATTAGTCTTCTACCTCACCAAGCTTCATTTCTGCAGGTCTCTTGAAATTTTGATTGGCTTTAAGTGCATTATCTCCATTTAATTTATAGCCTCAAGTTTCAATAAATTTGTGCATTTTTCTGTGCCGTTGAGCAATGCAAATTGGCAGGCACCTTTGAAAAGCGCACATCTCCTAACTCTGAACAGTAGCCAAAAACCCAAAATAGGCAAAGACCAGATTGAGCTTTGCCGCCTTTCAAAAGACTCATTGAGAATGTCAAACCATTAACGCCTCTTAGAGACGCCTCCACAGACACTTTTTCGAGCTGCTCGCTGGGGCCCCTAGGTATTTTTCTTATTTCTCTATCATTTTTGTTTTGTTTTTGGCATAATCACATAAAAACAACACAGGTCGTTTATAGTGTGCTTAAAATGCTGCAATTAGCATTTTTGGTTGTGTGGCGATGGATGTGAATGGTTGTGATGTGTGTATTTGTTTGTCACGGTTCTGCGCAGGCGTGAAACGCAGCTACATACATATGTATAACCTCCAGTTAAAGTCCATTCTCCATTACCAATGCAAAACAAACATTTGTCGTGCTTTTCGTTGGGTGGGCGATCTTTTTGGCCTGGCCAACTGTTTTATTGATCTTGAGCTATATAGATTAATCTAGAGATTTCCATTAGAGGCAGAGGCGGTTACAAGGCGGTACCAATATGTTTACAATTCTTGGAAATTTTGAAAGCCAGCTGTTGGCTTTGTTTATAGAGACTCTAAGCATTTCGCTCGCTTCCTGTTTACTTTTTAAGTGCAGCCCTAAAATGAGTTAATTCTCGCATTTTCTGTTCCTTTGCTGCATTGTTTCTCTCTAGATTTATCACACTTGCGAATTATTTGCCCCTTCACTTGAACAATTACTGCTGTTTGTTTTGATAATATTGACCCTAAATATTTGCAAAGAAATTTGTGTAATTCTGCTATTTTCGATTTGAGTAATAGATCTTGGAAGCGAGTCAAAACTTATTGGCATAATATCTAGCGATAATGATACAGAACCTTCTACATATGGAAGTTCAACATTAAAAAAAGTGGTAATATATTCCAACTTTTTCTTACACTTCCTATAGTGCAAATAAAACGGTGAATATGTATTCCCATATTCCCTGTTCCACTGCCAAATCGTTCCTCTCCCCATTTTCCTATGCAAAATAGGCTTGCGTGTTCCGAAACTAATGAATCTCTGCCCATGAATCAGCGCGGTGTACATTAACTTTTTGCCGTGAATATATGTATGTGTGTATTTTTGCAACAAAAAAAATGAAAAAAATGTCGGCAGCAAAAGAAGCAACAAAATAGCGCCAAGAGGAAGACAGACACACAGTTGGGATAATTATGTATACGTACAACACAATAAATAATTCGCAACAACAATGGGCCCACCTACCTCCCCCCTCGGCATACCCTCTCACCTCGCCCTTATAATTCTTCACTCCACTTTGGCTCCGTTCGGTTAAATTTACTCTACTTCAGTTCTCGATGGGGTTTCTGACAAACTCCGGGGCAATGCCACATAGAACCAGACATCCGGTGCTAGTTTGGGATTTGACTTCGGGTTTAGATTTGGCTTAATTAAACCCAAATTGTAAGGACCGGCAAATAATTAAACTTATTTTGGCAATCACGCAGAATTGCGAAAATCGGCGCAAAAGAAACGCGGCAAAACGAAACGATTTTCTAACGAACCTTAGAACGAAACGACACAAAGTGAAACAAACGAAAGCATCGATAACTGCGCAAGCAGTTCGATTATTACGATAACATGCACTCCAGCTCGCAATCGACGCTGAAGCGCACACAACAACTGGTGCGGCAGACGAATGGCGGCAGGGGCGATGTTCTGAGCAGCGGATCCGAAGTGGTCCACTCCTCCCGTGGCCCGGCCATAACCACCAATATCGATGACTCGAGCTTGCGGTATCGTCATGAGACAAAGAGGGAGCGCACTGTGGAGGCGGTGATTACGGATTATCCAGGTGTATCGCCCCTGGGAAGCGTTCCCCATGAACGAACCAACTTTGAGCGCACTGTGACCTTCCAAGATCCCGCTGGCAATTCACGACGCCTTTCGCAGAGTGGAGCTTTGGTTCCGGCCGGTGCAATTCCATCGTCATCCAGCCATTACCAACAGGTGACGCGAAATAAGCGCATCTCCACGGAGGTTTTGGGCTCCAGTGTGGAAAGCACCAAGACATCGCAAAGAGCCCCCAATGGCCATCGCCGTGTAACCACGCACATTGTCCGGAAAGTAACCACTTTGAGCAGGGCGGAGGAGAATGCTCAGCCTGCCGAGGATTTGTTGCCTCCGGCCAAAATGATTCGCAGCTCGGAGTTGGAGTATCGTCGCGCCCTGCCGCCGGCCATAGAGTCGTCGTCCACGCAGCGCAGAGAGGTATAAATCGAACTTGGGAATAAAATGCAGGATGACATACTCATTAAATTAGGCGACCACACTTTTGCTCTGCTCAAATTAATCAATGCATTTCCTTTTCTATAGAATTTGAACCCTTATACTTATTACTTAACTAAATTATGTGCAGATCTCCGATATTGTTGTGGGCAAAGAGGACAACGTATCCGCTCGGGAGGCTCTACTGCGCTGGGCACGTCGCTCCACTGCTCGGTATCCGGGCGTACGTGTCAACGACTTTACATCGTCGTGGCGAGATGGATTGGCTTTCTCGGCGTTGGTGCACCGCAACCGACCGGACTTGCTTGACTGGCGAAAGGCAAGGAACGATCGGCCAAGGGAGCGCCTGGAGACAGCCTTCCACATTGTGGAGAAGGAGTACGGAGTTACGCGCCTGCTGGATCCTGAGGGTAAGTTAACCAAAAAATTCATAAGACGATCCATCTAATTGCGAACCGTCTATTTTAGATGTGGATACCAACGAGCCGGATGAGAAGTCCCTCATCACGTATATTTCATCGCTGTACGATGTGTTCCCGGAGCCGCCCTCTATCCATCCACTCTTCGACATGGAGTCACAACGTCGCGTCCATGAATATCGCGACCTGGCCCAGCAGTTCATCTACTGGTGCCGCGAGAAGACAGCTTACCTGCAGGAGCGTTCCTTCCCGCCCACGCTTATTGAGATGAAGCGTCTGCTGAGCGATCTGCAGCGTTTCCGCAGCGAGGAGGTGAGCGCCCGCAAGCGCGAGAAATCCAAGCTCATTCAGATCTACAAGGAGCTGGAACGCTACTTCGAAACGGTGGGTGAAGTCGACGTAGAGGCCGAACTGCGGCCGGATGCCATTGAGAAGGCGTGGTATCGCATGAACACGGCGCTGCAGGATCGCGAGGTTATCCTTCAGCAGGAAATTGAGCGACTAGAACGGCTGCAACGACTGGCCGATAAGGTACAGCGCGAGATCAAGCATGTAGATCAGAAGCTGAGCGATCTAGAGACCCGTATTGGCGAGGAGGGTCGTCGCATCGAGCGTCTACATCCCGTTGATGCTAAGAGCATTGTCGAGGCGCTTGAAACCGAAATCCGGCACCTGGAGGAACCCATCCAGGACATGAACCAGGACTGCCACGTGCTCAACGAGGGTCGCTATCCCCATGTCAGTGAGCTGCACAAGAAGGTCAACAAATTGCACCAGCGTTGGGCTCAACTGCGCACCAATTTCCACACGAACCTGGTACAGAAGCTGTCCGGTTTGAAGTATCCCGTCCACGAGACCACGGTGACGCGTCAAACGCGCATGGTGGTCGAGTCCCGTCAGATCGACACGAATCCCCATTTCCGCGATCTGCAGGAGCACATTGAGTGGTGCCAAAACAAGTTGGTAAGTGCAAATAAATCATATGTGCTCTTGAAGATCAATTAAACTACTGTGTTTGTGTTGCAGAAACAATTGCTTGCCGCTGACTATGGCAGTGACCTGCCGTCGGTCAAGGAGGAACTGGATCGTCAACAGCACGAGCACAAGATCATTGATCAGTTCCACACGAAAATACTCAACGACGAACGCCAGCAGACCAAGTTCTCCGGAGATGAGCTGGCATTGTACCAGCAGCGTCTCAATCAGCTGCAGAAGGTGTATGCCGAGTTGCTTAGCACCTCGACGAAGCGTCTGTCCGATTTGGACTCGCTGCAGCACTTCCTGGGACAGGCCTCCGCGGAACTGCAGTGGCTTAATGAAAAGGAGCAGGTGGAGATTACGCGCGACTGGGCGGACAAACAACTCGATCTTCCCTCCGTGCACACATACTACGAGGTAAGTTTAGGCTTATGCCCCAATGAATGCCCTTAGAGCTAGTTTTATATATGTGTTGTGCTTCTATCCGTTTACAAGCGTGCATTTGGTAATGGCGACGAGGTAAGACCACAAATTGGTTTACAAATACCATGAGAAATTTTCTATTGCAAAAAAGAGCAACCAACCAAGTGCACTTATAAAATTCATTTAATATCTTTACTAATAAAACCTTTTTTATGACCATCTAGAACCTAATGTCCGAACTGGAAAAGCGTGAGATGCACTTTGCCACCATCCTGGATCGTGGAGAGGCTCTGCTGAACCAACAGCATCCGGCCTCCAAGTGCATCGAAGCCCATCTGACAGCCCTGCAACAACAATGGGCTTGGCTGCTGCAGCTGACTCTCTGCTTGGAGGTTCATTTGAAACACGCCACGGAGTACCATCAGTTCTTTGGCGAGATCAAGGATGCGGAGCAGTGGCTGGCCAAGCGTGACGAAATACTCAACAGCAAGTTCTCGCAGTCGGACTTTGGCTTGGACCAGGGTGAAACTCTTCTCAGGGGTATGCAGGATCTGCGTGAGGAACTGAATGCTTTTGGCGAGACAGTGGCGACACTGCAGCGAAGGGCCCAGACAGTGGTGCCTCTAAACAAGCGACGCCAGCCGGTAAATCGACAGGGACCCGTGCAGGCCATCTGTGCCTACAAACAGCAGGGTCAACTGCAGATCGAAAAGGGCGAGACTGTTACGCTCCTGGACAACTCGGGACGTGTGAAGTGGCGCGTGCGCACTGCTAAGGGTCAGGAAGGACCCATACCGGGCGCTTGCCTGCTACTTCCGCCTCCTGACCAGGAGGCCATCGATGCTGCCGAACGTCTGAAGCGACTGTTCGATCGCTCCGTTGCTCTCTGGCAGAAGAAGCATCTGCGCCTGCGCCAGAACATGATCTTCGCCACCATTCGTGTGGTTAAGGGCTGGGACTTTGACCAGTTCTTGGCCATGGGTCCTGAGCAGCGCACGGCCATCCGGCGTGCCCTCAACGACGATGCCGACAAATTGCTGAGCGAGGGTGATCCAAATGATCCGCAGCTGCGACGCCTGCGCCGCGAAATGGACGAGGTCAATCGCTTGTTTGATGAGTTCGAGAAGCGTGCGCGCGCCGAAGGTGAGTGTGGGAGTACTCCAATGGGTATCGGTATTAACAGGGGATTTTGAAGGGTAGGAGATAGTTTTCGCCTCGCTTTTCAATTGACGGCGCTCGCCAGCTGTCCAAAGCGTTTAATTGATGGAGGCTAATTGAATTTAATGCTTGTGTGTTTTCACTGAGGCAAGTGGCAAGCAGGAAGCCAGAAAGCGACTTAGTCTTGTCAAGCCTAGTCAACCATGAAGAAGCTGTTCGCAAGTGTCAAAACAAGGGGTAATCTTGCGCTCTTCTGGGATATCTAATCTAAACGATCTCATAATCTTTTTTTTACAATACTAATCGTTCTTTATCCTTTGCAGAGGAGAGCAAGCAGGCCAGTCGCATCTTCACCGAGGAATGCATTGCCATCAAGAGCAAACTGGAAGACATGGCCCGTGAGCTGGATCAGATTATACTGGCTCCGTTGCCACGTGATTTGGACTCTCTGGAGCATGTGCTCGAAATTCATTCGGACTATGAGCGCAGATTGCACCTTTTGGAGCCAGAGTTGAAGCATCTGCAGGAGACTTTCCGCACGATTGCTTTGAAGACGCCAGTGCTGAAAAAGAGCCTTGACAACCTCATGGAGCTGTGGAAGGAGCTGAACACTCAGAGTGGCCTTCACAAGGACCGCTTGAAGCTGCTTGAGGCCTCGCTGGCTGGTCTGGAGGACAATGAGCATGTGATTTCCGAGCTGGAGAACGAGCTGGCCAGACACCAGGATCTGCCATCGACAGCTGAGGGCCTGCAGCAGGTGTTTAAGCAACTGAACCACATGCAGGACATCATTACACAACAGCAGCCGCAAATGGATAAGATGAACGATGCGGCCGACCAGCTGGGACGCATGGGAGTGCCCACCAAGGTGCTTGGCGACCTGAAGCGACTGCACTCGAACGTGGAGCGCCTGAACACGCGCTGGAGTGCGGTGTGCAATCAATTGGGCGAAAGGTAGGTCCACTGGCGCCACCTGCTCTCTTTCTGTGCGGGTGTCGCCTCATTGGCGACCACAGATGGAGATGAACCTGCCTCTCTAACAACGTGTTACTTTGCTTTTTCAGAATGCGCTCATGCGAGACGGCTATCGGGCTGATGAAGAATCTCCAGTCGAGCGTGCAAGTGGAGGAATCATGGGTGGATGGCACCACAGAGGGACTGTCCGCCATGCCCACCGCCACTTCGGCGTACGAACTAGACGTGAGTACAAAGACGTTGCCCCTGTAAAAACGAGATTAGCATTTCGATAAGCGATAGTCTTTAGCTCTAGATCTACATAGATCCTTGTACAGTTCTTCCGAGTTATAGCTGCCCCATAGGGTCTCATCCAGAGATCTCCCTTTGCAGGCCAAACACAAAGTATATATACATAGCCTATACATGGAAACCTTAGTAGCCATTGACCCGCGTCCAAAGTAGTTTGCTCCCACTGTTGTTGCTCCAATTTTTTGTTGGGATAAAACCCGCCGGTGTTGGACACGTCTTCGTACTCCTATATATACTCGTATATTTTATATGTGTTTATCAACTTTGTATTTTGTTTTTGTACTACATTTCCATCTGTTAACTGTCCCCAAAAACAGAGAGGAAACCTCCAGTCCCTCGTCCGTATTCTAGCAGTAGTTCTTGTCTAATCAAACAGCAGTCTTTGACATGTAGTGCTGGTCACCACCCACATAAGCATACCATATGTACATATATATACACAGCAGACGGACCTCCAAATGTGGCCAAATCCACCACCTACACAACAATACCCATATAAGTAATCTGTAGCGATATTACCCCGTCCCACAACACTGTAAATTGATACCAAATTTGTGTAGTAGTTTTGAAACTTACCTACTTTTATGTTTGTAGTCTTGTCCCCTTAGAATTTTGAGCTGCACCTATACATAGACCGATATCAAATGATATGGGCTCCTACATTATATATTTATTCACCCAGTATTATCGTATTTGTAGTTGAAAACTAATTGTATATGTATTTTTGTCTAATTTTTGTATTTTCACCAAACCAAAAAAAAATTGTAAACTTTTTCACACAACAATCAAATATTACACACCCTATAAATCAACACAAAATGATCAAATTATAACAAAAAAAAAAAACAATTCGATTTAAAAATCCTGCAAATATCGAACACCAAAAATACCCCTCGAAACCTATAGAAACTGCTCGGAGCTGCAATCGAACGAAAACCAAAAATCGAAAATGTCAACGTGGCTGGAGGACGACTTATACGCGAAGCCAAGGTAAAAATTTGAATGCCTGAGATGTGGTATGATTGATCTGATGACGGCTGACCCATCGTAACCCGGCATTCGCGGGTTCCAGACAAGTGCATTTCGATCCCATGTCATACGATTCGATGGACTAGGCCTAGCCAAAGTTGGGTTGCGATAGGTCAGTTGGTGGCCCAGTGCCAGCACTTTACTTATGACTGTGTCGAGTGATTGTGGATATTTCGAACGAACACCGAAATCCCTCCTTTCTTCGTAAAGAAAACACTTTGTAGCCCTATACACCTCTTAGCTGTTTCTCTACCGAATCTCCAATATATTTAATGCTTTTTAAACTATTTACCGGACTGTAAGCTCCAAATCCTAGTTATCTTGCGGGTAAAAGGTGCGTCAATAACACTTGGGTGGAACAGAAACAACCTGACAAACAAACTTAAACACACAAACAACCAAACAACAAACCAACAAAACTTACAAAACAAACTAATTAAAAAGCAATTTTAGCAAAAAGTAATTTCGTATTGATTAATCAATAAAATAAAAAGCACTAAATATATCAATAATCCCCCTTTCCTTGCCTCCTGAAAAATAAAACCGAATTTGTTTAACACACAAAATTACTAACATTTAACCGAAATTAACCAACGAAAACCAACCCAACCAACCAATCAAACAACAATGTCAACGTGGGACCCTGAACTTCGGGAGTAGATCTACGATAGCAAATGCCTACGCTTCGTGGACTGGCTGGTCGAGGCCCGTCCATCGTTCTCGCCGCCTCGCCGGGATCTCCGGCCGGCGGATAGCGATCCGGGAGCCACACAGTATTACAGCCAACGACTGGACAACCTGAATACGAAGTACGACAGATTGCTGGAACAACTGTCGCAGAGGCTAAAAACTGCAATCGAAGTCAATGGCAGCGATGGTCTGGTGAGTAATCCAGGTGACCCATTCCCTTTGAAAGGATCTTTGCGAGGTGATGACGTCAGGGTATATTTTTGTTTTGTTTGTTTACCTCGTTGGCTGAGGGTTAGGCTCAAAGTATTCAATTGTTTCGTAATCGCGTCGTTGAGCGGGGTTCAAGTTCAGCAAACGAGTTTTTATGCTTTCGTTTTCTACAAGTCGAGTCGAGTTTTCAAATGCAAATACGTACGTCTCTGTGGTATCATTGTAACTCCTCCTCCTCCTCCTCCTCATCCATCTGTGCATGTGTCTATCTGTATCTGTATTTGTATCTGTTACCGCTCCGAATGCCCGGCGGTTGGTATTATTGAATTAACCTTCAGAATCGGTGCACACTGTCGGCAGAAGCAGCCTCATAATGACATCACATCAAATGGCGAATTGACCAAACATACCGTCAATGGCTTGAAGTGTTGCCGCCATAAATCACAACTTGATTAATTTATAAAAATTTAAACTATTTTTTTTTTGTGTGCCATCGTGACCGTTGTTGATCTGCGCTGTCGACTGATGCAGTAATTTGTTTAATGTATCAAATTTATTTATAGCTATTGCATTATGTCAGGAGTTTCAATTCAAAGAGGAACAAAAACGATAGACAATGTCATGTGCCTGACCAATTAGGCAAATTGGTGACAGATTCGAAATTAATAATGACGACGACGAAGTCTATAAATATTAATGAGGCCCCAGCATTCATATGGATTCCTATATACTCGAATTTCAATGCCAGGGAACGTCATCAACGTCTTTGTCGCCATCTGTCAACTTCTCTTTCATTTTTGTTGGATTCCAGTTCCCTCTTATTTTGGCTATTTTTGCTCAACTGGTTCTTAATTTGCTTATTTCCTAGCCGCTCCATCTCAGAAATTCAATTAGGAATATTATTAACCAACCAGATTGTGCCTGCTTCGAAAATATTTGTTTGCAAATATTTAGGAGGCAATTACCATATTATTCATGTGGAGTTCAGATCGCCTGACATGGTGTAAACATAAGTTCAATCAACTTCTGCTATTTTGCTATATCTCTATTGGGACTTTATGATGTAACAAGCAGCATCATTAATACTACAGTGAGAAAAGCCAAAGATACTAAGACAATTTAAGGATGTATGCAGTAAATTATAAAGATACGTTGGTTAAAGGACGAAGTATAAAAAGGTTTACAAAGGTTTAAGCCTCCATGATATCATTGTAAAATCGAATATCTTTAGCTTTCATTTCTTTCTATGTAGTTGATCCATTTCAAAGTAATCCGAATTTGTTGTTTTGGGATCTGTTGGGGCTTTTCGAAGGTGTTGCCTTCGCCTCGAGCGTTGGAGTGACATCATAACTGCTCCATTACCACTTCGCCTTCAAGCCAACTTGATATGCATAGCAGGGGCGGCGCAGAAGCTTCGCTGGCTTAACTAGACTGAAAAGCGAAATAAGTTATTTAGAAGGTTAGATGGCGGCACAAACTGGTTTCATCTATGCTTCTGATACTTTGTTCTCGACTTCCGTGTATTGTTTTCGACTTTAATTTGGAGCCAACTCCAGTCGCGAACTCCCTTCCCTTTCCATGCCCAATCTCTCCCATTTCAGGCCATTGTAAATGGATTGTTTATAATGTTTTGGCGCAACAGCTGGCGAATGCTCATTGAAAACTAGCCGGCATTTGTAAGCTCTCTCATTCTCTCTCTCTCTTTCTCTGTGGCAATTGTGTCTCTGAGTCTCAAAAAGCTCACTCGCTCTCCACTTGGCCAATTGATTCTCGGAGTGGCGCTGCTCCATTCAGTACCGAAAGCGACGTGGTTGTATAACGTCGCGTATCCGCTGTGTGTGCCGACTTGCTGCCGGTGAACGAAATTTAACAAAGGCCAAAACCTTTAAAACCTCCGGTTTCGTTGGCAAGCAAAGTCTATGGAATTTGAATTCGAATCGAGCGTGTAATTATGAGTGAATAGTTGTGATAACTAAATGGGCAAATAACTTGCCAAAACTCAAGTAGAGAACATTGCTCATCCGCCGCATGGGCAGACATGATGTCACATATACGGCCGGATAGAAAGTGTGTCCGTGTCATTGTCTTGGTGCCTTCAATTTCAATTAAATGCGAACCGTGTCGCATTGGTCCGCTTTTATTTTGTTAATAGAAATTTAAATTCGCTACCGCCGTCGACCCACGTTTAAATTTGTGCCGCAAAGAGTTCTATAATAGCCGGAAATGAAGTCACTCGAGTGCTTTGCAACAACTCGAATATAACCGAAACGCAAACAGAAGAGTGTGAAAACGAAAATAAAAGAAATACATTATTAATATAGCCTTGAACATGTCGCAAGAATCGGAATGTTGATATTTTCGGCCGTCTGTTTTGGTGTTAATGAAAGCGTACACACAGAAAAGCGAGAAAATGAAAATCTATGACTGAAATTCCGTAGTGAGTCAGCGAGTTAAGGGTCATTATAGGTTGCAAACAACCATCAAATGCTGCACTTAAAACGAAAAGCCAAAAAATTTTGGCCGCTCTCCCGCTCGATTACTAGCTGACTAGCGTGAATTATGACTTCCTATCAACAAGAGGATCGCGGGAGTGTCAGGGCTGGCGCTTATCTAATCTATGAGGTGCAATCCATCAGTAATGATGTGATGCTTTGAAATGAGTGAAATGAGCGATCGGTTTACCAGGAAACACCGGAATGCCGCTGGAAGAGTGTTTGTTTGTGCGCCTATCATGCACTTTCCCTTTGATTTTATCGATTAAACTAGATGCCTCCGTGCGCCTTCTATGTATACTTCATTGCATATATACATATATATTTAGCGGCATTCTAACGATAAATCAGAAATGAAAGCGAGCGTTTTGGGGTCTTTGCCTCCACTGAAGCAAAAAAGCAAAAGGGAGGCGCCTATTTTCGTAGTGCCACAAAGGCGAGGTCCCATTGCAGGCTGCATGCTGCGTGCTGCATGCTGCACGCTGAACGCTCTCGTTGGAGCTTTTCCTCTCTCGGTTGTGCGCTCTTACCCCCATTCAAAGCCGGCACAACGTGGCGTATTAGTCATGTTATCAGTGTCAAGCGCATCGTAGCCGATTAGGGCCAAGAATCTGTTTAATCTGCTTGCTTATGAAACCCCGCTTCATAGGGAATTATTTTGTGCTTTAGTTGTTCGTTGTGCGGGCGCTCGACAAACTTGTTTCATTTATAATCAAATATTCGCCACTCTGATGACATCATTGTTTTCGTACTCGTATTAACTGTCTAAATGTGTGTCGGTGTGTGTTTGGTTAATTATAATTTATTTGTTGCTTTTTCCAACTCTAGGGCAACCTTGAAAATCAGCAACAGCACTTTAGTTGTTTATTTTGAAAGCGCAAATGAAAAACATTGATCACTTTGTAGATTCGCCATTCAATGACTTCATCTGCAGCCCTCCTGCAAAGTTATAAGTATGACGTCAATGCAATTGCAAGTGGGGCTACGACCTGCGGCCATATGTCAGTCATTTGCCATTGAATCACTGTCTCTGCCAAATGGTGAATAAAGATAAAAATTAAATTACCAGATCCCTTCGATAAGACGCACTCCGGATCCCCAACTCTGTCCAGCTGATATTATGGTTCGGGCCCCTTGAGAGAGTTTGCACTACATATTTGCAGAGCGATTGAGGCCTTCCTCGTATATAGCGTCATTTCTATTTTCATAAAGGCTTTAGGTTTGCTTTTTGTGTGCGTTTCATCGTTTTTTTTTTTTTTTTGTTTTTACTTAACTATATATGTGTGCTTCGTGTGATTTGTGTGCGTCGATGCGGGGCTGATTAAAAATGTATCCTTGTGTGTGACTCAAAGAACTGAATAGGACTGTTTTAAGGGCCGATTAATACTGAACGTCCAGTGACGACTAGCGTAAAGTTGTTGTGTCTATGTGTTTCGACAATCTTGGAAGTACTTTGAGTCGCTTTATCGCCGGTGACTTTATCTCGCGGCCATATCAAATCACGCTCACGCATGCCATAAACATTTAACGAAATAGTTTGAGACTCCACGGGCAACATCAAAGTGACGCGTCTGTCTAAAAATCTTGACTCGTAAATTTCTAATTGCTTTTGTCACAATTAAATCTCGCGCAGTGCATTCAAGAAGCCCCTAAGCCAACGAAACAAATACCAATTGCTGACTATGACTTTGTCGAACTGAACCAAACGAAAGCCTTAGACATGCCTCAGCATAGATCGGGTCGCAAGGCGACTAAAACCAAATCCAAAACCCAAACCACGACTGTCCAAGTGGCAGAGGAAAGTGACTACGACTTTGCGTTCGAGTTTCAGGTAATACTTCACCTATCCTCTCCTTACCCTGCTGTCCCGCTGTCTCCTCGCAAAGATTTCAACGAACCGAGTTTAATTTGCCTGTCCAGTTGTTAACTTTTACTAACCGAAATCGCTTTCATTTGGCATTTAGCAATACGCTGAGAGTCTTCAGAAACCGCTCAAGACCTTTAGGGTTGACTTCAGTGCGGGCAGCGTGCCAACTGGCGATGGCTACGCTGCGCGCCCGGAGGATCTCTACACCACTACCTACAGCACCACACAGTGAGTACATGTATCCAAATATATAATCTATATCAAAAATATCTCGAGCGAAAAATAATCTCCGGAAAGAAAGAATCTTACTGCATTCTAGAATCCAAAATCCAAATGTTTATTTTAATCAATTGTTTCATGTTATCCAAAAGAAACGATAGCAAAGTTTTCAGTATAATTTTGTATGTAGATTTCGAGTCATACATTCCTTTATTGTGTTAAAACTAAAAGCCACCATGCACTAATGAAGTTCTAATCTAATCCTTTCAGAATCAGCTCAACGAAGACAACGAAAAGCTCTACGAAGAGCGTCTACAGTAGCGATGGCTTGGACGCCGCTAGTCAGGAGGTTAGCACTGCTAGCCTGCCTCAATCGCAGATCCAATTCAATGAGATCCGAACGCTCAAGCGCGCGCAACAGCTGGGTGGCCATTCCGTGCTGGATATAGCCGGAATACGCGATCCAAGTACGGGTCGCGTTCTGACCATCGGGGAAGCCATCCAGCTTCGCATTCTGGACGTGCGCACTGGCGAGATGCTGGTGGGTGATCGCCGCATCACGCTGGAACAAGCTTCCGACCAAGGACTGATCGACTTGCAGCTGGCAAAGCAATTGCTTGAGCCCGGTGCCGGCCGAGATGCCAACGGACGGGAGCTTTCGCTCCTGGAGGTTATTCAGCGCGAGATAAGCGAAGCGGAATCCGGTTACGAGACGGCCGAGAAGCGGATCAAGGTAAACAACACGGTCACCGTAGAGCAAACGTCCGGGGAGCTGGGCTCTCCCGAGAATCCACGCAACATTGCCGACGCCATTACCGCGGGGAGTGTGGACACCAAGACCGGCCTGTATCGCGTGAAATCCGGACAGACTATCAGCCTGGCGGAGGCCTACGAGCGCGGCTACCTCATCCGGCACGAGTCGGTGACAATCAAGTCGAATGCGCTGTGCCTGAGCGATGCTATTGCGCATGGCCTGGTCGATGGCGCCGGCTGGATAGCGGATCGCAACTCCGGCGACAAGTTCCGGCTGGACTCGGCCATTGCCAATCAACTAATAGACGCGAGTGTGCGCGAAGTGGTGGACGCGAAACGCGATGCGAAGATCACACTGCAGGAGGCACTGCAGTCGGGCGTGCTGAATGCCAAAACGGGTCGGTACGTGAACGAGGTGACCAAGGAGAAGTTAACCTTCGCAGAGGCGCGCAACCGTCAGTTGATCGTAAAACCGTACACGCTGAAGGACATCTGCGATCTGAACCTGCTCGATAAACAGGCCCAGATCACGAGTCCCATGCGCCGCGAAAAGTTGAGCATTATGCAGGCCATCGAGGCCGGTGTACTGGACGGTAATTTGCTCAAGTGCATCACCAAACGTAAGGGCGAATTGGTCACCCTTCAGGAGGCCATTGCCGACGGCATCGTGTTGCCGGCAGAGTGCAAGTACCGCGACTTTATGACCGGTGAGCTGATCAGCATTCCGGAGGCGGTGGAACGCGGTCTGATTAGCTCGGTGGCGCAGCGTTCGATCTTCGATATTGACGGGTTCAAGGACCTGAGGAGCAATGACTATGTAAGCTTTAATGTGGCCCTTTCGCGCGACCTTTTGCGTCGCAAGAGCACGGGCTTTGCCTTAGAGACGGGTAGGGATAGTCTGGTGCCACTAGAGGTGGCCGTTAGCGAGGGACTGGTGCGCCAGGAGGTGTACGAGATGTTTAGCCGCGGCATTGGTGTTCAGAATGCCAGTGGTAAGGAGCTTAGTGTCTTTGATTTGGTCTATCACAATCTGATTGACCCGAAGACTGGTTATCTTTTGGATCCCAAGACCGGGGAGACGGTGCCCCTGGACACCGCCATCGAGCGGAAATTTATAACTCCCGAGGGTGCTCTTCTATTAAGTAGTTTGCTCAACATCACTTTGACCACGGAAACAGTGACGCGGACGATCAATCGTTATGTGACAATCAGGGCTGGTTCCCAGGAGCCAGTCGACAATGTGCTGCTCACCTTCACGGAGGCAGTACGACAAGGTTTCATTGACGAGGAGAGACAACTCTTCAAAGATCCCAAAACGGGCAATATTTACTCGGTCCAGCAGGCCCTAAACTATGGCTTGTTAGTTCCCGATAGTAATCAAACAGTTCCGGAGCCAACAAATAGGAAAAAAACAAAATCTACTATTACCATTGTGACCAAGCAGATCATACCGGAAGCAGAGCCCATTAAGCTAAATACACAGCACACCAAGTACGTCGAGAAGTCGGTGGAGATTCCGATTTCCCAGGAACTAGTAAAGCCACATCGTGTGGTCTCCGAATTTATTAACTTGGAAAAGTCCAGCTATATCGAACAAAACGTAACGGAGCGTCAGATCATGGAGCTGCCTCCAGGAGGATGGCGACTAAAGGACGCCATTGAGCAGCGCCTGTTCAATCCAGATACGGGAGTATTCCATGTGCAAGGCACAGATCGATTGGTTAACTTTGAGGAGTGCATCAACAAGCAGATCATTAACAATCTATCGCTTTCAGTAATTGATCCTAGCACGGGCGACAAGATCTCCGTGCAGTCGGCCTTCGAACGTGATATTTTGGACAGTTATGGCAACTATACGAATAGCAGGAAACAGGTGCAGGGCATGCGCAGTGCCATTGACGAGAGCAAGATCATTCTGGAAACTGTACCGGCTACGAGAGGTGCCAACCAAAAGACCATTCTTCGCATCACTAAAGTAAACAACATTCCGGATGTGTTGGAGGTCTCCACACCTCTGAAGGATGCCCCGCCCAAGTTTGTAGAGGTGCTCACCTGCCAACGAGAGCTCGCCTCTCCAGAGCCCCTACAAATTGCGCCGGGCGCCATCTATGATCCGTCCACTGCTCTAGTAATCTTCACGCAAACCGGAGAGACTGAAAATATCTTCGATGCCGCCCGTCAGGGTCTGGTAGACGAGCAGCTAATTAAAATTGTGGATCCGACAACCAAGCAACCCATTTCCGTCACCGAGGCGATAGCGCGTTCCATTTACGATCCCAAGACAGCCACTATTCTTGATTCTGAGGGACAACCTGTGGACTTGATCACAGCAACTAAATTGGGACTACTGAGTGTCGTAGGTGCTCCATTGGTGGCCGCCGAAGGAGCCCTAAGAACCGTGCGTTTCGTCACAGATCCACGAACTGGTGAGCAAATTCCAGTGGAGGTGGCCTACGAGCGAGGCATTGTCTCTCGGGATCAGTTGCATCGCGGAAGGTCCTTTGACAGTGAACCGACAACGGTCGAGGACAAGGTTGTAGTCCTCCAGAGAATGCGCAAGGTCATTCTCAAGCCGAAGGATGCTTTACGCAAGGGAATCATTGACGAGGAGACCTGCGAAATACTTGAAAACACAAGTAACTTCACTAATCCCAAAGGAGAGGTGGTTAACATAACTGAGGCGCTAAACACAGGTCTAATTGATGGACGTCGTGGTCAGGTCATCGATCCTCAAAACAATAGAGTCTTAAATTTGAGGCAAGCCGTGGAGCAGAAGATTATTGATGCCGAGCAAACTAACCATATTCTCATGCCGTTGGCCAAGAGCTTATCTGTGCCGCGTCTGGCAGGTCAGGGATTAATTGACCCACAAACGCAGACTATTGTCCATCCAGAGAGTGGTTATCCTCTAAGCATCCATGAGGCCATAGTATGTGAGGTCTTGGATCCGCATTCAAAACTGCATAAGCCCGAAAAATGCACACTGGAGGAGGCTATCACGAAGGGCATTATCAATGCAGATGATTCCACATTCAGCTATAAGAACAAGACTCTTAACATAACTGAAGCCATTGAAGCGAAGCTCTTCGATCCCAGTTACGATCAGCAAAAATCCAAGGTGGAAATTCCGCCGGTGGGCATGATATTCCCAGTTGCTGTGGAAAAGAGCCTTGTGGAGCCGTCAAAGCGTGTTGTTTTGCACCCAAGTACCAAGAAAGCACTTCCAATCAAGCAAGCCATCGAGGAAAACTTTATCATGTCCATTCCATACTCACCCAAGCCCGATGCTATCGAGGTGGTGACTGCCATGGAGAGAGACCTCATCGATGTGGCTTCCCACACCCTGACTGTTCCGTCCACTGGTGAACGTATGCCTCTTCGACAAGCTATGGAAAACGGTGTTCTGGTGGTAAAGAATCTCTCAGATTTTGTGATTACCCAGAAACCCATTCCCAAAACGGAGATCATGGAGACGGTGCGTGCTGTGCACACGGTGACTACTAAAACCATTGAGCTTATGCAGGGCTACGTTCTCATTTCTAACAATGAAGTTCAGAACGTTAACACCGGCGAGGTGTGCAGCTTGGAGGAAGCCAAGGAGCTAGGTATCCTGCGCGAAGAATCCACAACTCGGGAGACAAAAGCAGCGGCCGGCGAAAGTCCGGAATCGATTGGCGCCGTTGTTACCAGCGGCGATCAAACTGTGATCGTGGAAGAGCGCACCCAGACAGTGGTGGTCAGTTCGGATACCCGCAAGCAAGAGATGCAAGTAGTCAGCACTACACAATCCACCAAGGACACATCCGTTCCAAGTGTAAGTGAAATCGAGACAAAGGGCAGCAAGGAGTCATCGAAGACGTTGCAAAATGTGAAAGACGCCGCCAAATTGGGCGCACTGGGCGTAATCGCAGCTCCTGTACTGGCCGGAGGCGCCATCGTAAGTGGCGTTAAAAGTCTTATCAAATCTGTGAAATCTCCCACGGAAGATGCCAAGACCACTGCAAAACCTAAGGAACCTCAAACCAGCTTCATTGAACAGGAGAGCCGCAAAGAGCTACAGCCGCAACAAGTGCCAAGTGAGGTGGATAATCTCCTCAGTGAAACGGAGAACTTTATCAGCTCCACGACTGCCAACTTTATAGCCAACGAAAAACAGCAGGATAAGCCAGATAAGCTGCCACAGCAAAAAGATCTGCCCTTGGAAGTTGAATCAACAAGCACTTTGACCACCACAACAGTAACAACAATTACTACATCAACTACCACTACGGAAACCGGAAATCAGGAGCCGGTAGTGGTGGAGGATGCCTCGACCACGGTCAAGGAGAATTCGGTGGTAGTCAAGCCCAGTAAAGTGCCAGAAGATAACACAGAAACAAAAGTAACTGAAACCATAACCACAGTGACTTCTAATACAACAGATTCCGTGCCAGAAAAGATATTACAGGAATCAACTTCCGAGGAGTCAGCTAAGAATGAACCGAAGCTTACAAAAGACACAAGTTCCAAGCCAGCTGAAACGGAGACAACTCCCAAGCCCGTTCAAGAGCAACTAACTCCCGAGCCAGCCCAAAATGCAGAATCCACCGCATCAGTTAAAAAAGATCTAACTCCCGAGCCGGATTCCAAGAAGAGCACTAGAGAGCCAGCGCAGATCACACCGAAAGAACCTTCTCCTGCACCAGCCAGCGAAAAGGAACACTCAGCTGAACCTACTTCAAAGCCAGAGCCAATGCCGAGAGCCGCTAAGAAGGAAGAGGTATTTGGAATTGAGCCCCCCTTCACAGCCCCACTGGCTCCATTCGTTGATCAAGTTGCAGAGACCAAGATCACAGAAATTAAAACAGAAATTGAAGAACCCGTTACAACTTCACAAACTATCACAACCATTACCACAACCGTAAAAACAATCGATGAACAGCCGACAGTCGAGAAAGTAACTGGGACTGGCAAATCTGAGAACATTGTGGATGTGCAGGCTAAGGAAGCAACCGACCAAGAACCGATTAAGGTGAATGAGACGAGCGATGACACCAGTAAGACTGAACCTGCCAGTGGTATAGTGCTTGAAGAAAGAGTTGTCACTGTCGAAGAGCCAACGATCACAGAAACCACTGTAACAACCACAACTATCACTACAACCACATCTTTAACTAGTGAGGAAACCCTGCCCCAGGAAAATACAGAAACGCCTTTGAATGAGCCGGTGCCTTCATCTCCAGTTCAACCTACCGAGATTGAGCAGAAAACTAAAGGTGATGATAGGAAGCCAGTAGAGACTGTAGATACCGCAAGGAAAACACCTGAGCAGGAGCCGGTGGAAACTATCCCAGCCGAACCAATTAGCACAACTGAAACAACAGAGACCATTACCACCAAGACAACAATTGTTGATGAAGGAAAACCACATCAACCGAGTGATCTGGAGCAAATTGTTCAATCGCAGTCTACTCCGGCCAAACATCAATCAATTGTTGATTTCATTGAGCAGGAGAAGGGCACACAGCCAGCGGAAAGTGGCAGCAAAATTTTGCAGAATGTCAAGGATGCAGCCAAGCTCGGCGCTCTAGCCATTGTAGGAGCACCAGTTCTTGCGGGCAAGGCATTGGTAGATGCCCTAACCACAGAAAAGACAGTTAAGCCAGTACCCTCCACAACTCAAGTTGTGACCGAGATAGTGGAGGAATTACCAACAGAGATCACGTCCACCAGCACCGCTACACTAGTTACCAAAGTCACCACTACAACTACCACCACGACGACATCCACCAGTGAGGGCACTCCCGACGATGAGGCTCGGGACGTAGTTGCACTGCCTGCTGAGTTGGTGGAAAGCTCTGTGAAGCGAGAAGTGCCCAGGACACTGGCCATTGGCGATGCCATCTCCCAAAAACTGATTAGCCCCGATGAGTGCCAGGTGATAGTAGATGGAGAACAGCAATCGCAGACCGTTGCCACGCTACTCAAGGAGGAGCAGCTGAGCCCATTAGACGAAGTACAGATCATTGACGACAAACTAATTGTTCTGCAACAGGTGTCTTACCTGGTAGACGCGGACACGGAATTGACACCCCAGAATCTGTATGAATTGAACATCTACGATCCCGAGAATCAATACTTCATTGATCCTAGTACTGGCCAGAAGATTTCATTCCATACACTGGTATTTGACATGAATGTTTTTAACCCAGAAACTATTTTGGTGAAAAACTTTAGTACCGGCAAATACGAGACTCTTACAGCTGCCTTGGAGCGGCCACTTCTGGACAGGCACACAGGTCACATGGTCGATCCCAAGACAGGCAAGAAAATTCCATTCTTTGAGTGCATTGACCGCCAGTGGATTATCCGAGCCAATCCCGAGGAGCAAAAGCCATCGGGCATCGAGAACGTGACAATAGACACACAGACAGGACAGGTGGTTCTTGACGATGGTCGGGTTTGCTCCATTGTTGAGGCCATCAACAGTGGCAAACTGGACATTCAGTCGATATCGGTGCGCGACCCAGTCAGCGGTGAGGTGATTCCACTGCGTATGGCAATTGAGTTGGGGGTGGTGGACATGCAGGCGGGCACAGTGATAGACATTCAGACGCTCAAAGAGATTCCCATGGAGCTGGCCTTCCAGCTGGGCTTCCTAGTGCCCGGTGCACGCAAACCCATTTCCTTGGAGGCCGCCGTTCGCAAAGGTCTCTACGACCCCGAGACGGGAAAACTCTTCGACTCTGAGAGTCAAAATCAAGTTGATGTTCAGAAGTCAATTGAAATTGGTTTAGTTGACCCCAAGATATCGCTGATTGTGGATACTGTTACAAAGAAGGAAGTCAAGCTGGATTGCGCCATCGAAGACGATTTGGTGCTGCCCGCCACGGGCCAAATCAAGGACAACAAGAACAACACTCTGGTGCCCTTCGATGTAGGTGTACAACAGCGTTTGCTGAAAACCGACAACGTCACCTGGAGCCTGCCAGAGTTACTTCAGCGGGAATACTACACGCCCAGCACTGGCAAGGTTCTTAATCCCGTCACCGGCGAGGAGATTCTTCTTCAGCAGGCCATTGAAATGGGCTTTGTGGAGCTAGAAACGACGTTAGTCAAGGATGTCGATCACGATAAGATTTTGCCGGGCAAGGAGGCGGCCAAGGTGGGTCTTCTGGACACTGTTCGAGGAACACTAAGTTCGCCCAACATTAGTCTCGACGAGGCCTTCGTAAAGGGCTATCTCATAAGCACCAAAAAGCCGCTGTCCTTGGTCGATTGTCTGCTGCGTGGTCTTTACGATCCTTCGACAGCAAAGTTCACCATCGATGACAAGCAGTTGGACCTGAAGACCGCCATTGCCCAAAAGCTCATTAACCCCGAGGAGCTGGTGTTGCTTGACCCCAAGACAGAGTCTATAATTTCCATTACAGAAGCGATAGCGAAGGGTTATCTGGATCCGATTGAGGGATATGTGATTAACCCATATGCCTCCACAAAACTGTCCCTCCACGAAGCCTTGGAGAATCGCATTCTCATCCCGCCCAAGCGAAAACGCAGCTTGCCCGATGCTGTCTACCGCGGTCTTTACGACCCCAAGACTGGTCAATTTAGCAACACGGTGACCCGCGAGAAGCTCACAACTGAACGTGCCATTCGTAGGGGCATCCTCGATCCCGATTCGACGGTCGTCAATGTGGGTTCGGGACAGATCGTTCCATTTGGGGTGGCCACCGAGACAGGAATCGTGGACAGTAAACATGGTACGGTGAGGGATGCCGATGATCAGTCGATTGACTTTAAGGAGGCATTCGATCGTGGTATTTTGGTTGAAGCCAAGAAGCCTCTACGTCTTATTGAGGCTGTGGTGAAGAATGTCTACGACGAGGTGGATGGACACTTTGTCGATCCGAAGTCGGGCGAGAAGCTTAACTTTGCCGAGGCCCTAAACACAAATTTACTGGACGAGCACAGTGTGCAGATTAGAGACTTCAAGACTGGTCTGTACAAGCAGCTGAACCTAACGCACGCCAAGGACACCGGCATTATCGATGCCCAAAATTCCAAGCTACTGTATAACAACCAGACAATGACCCTTAAGCACGCCTTTGATATTGGAATCCTCATGGATGTCAATGCGCCTATCAGTATTCAGAGAGCAATTCATCAGGGACTATTCGACGACAAGACCGGAAAGCTAAGCGATCCCAGAACTGGTCGCCAGATTACATTACTCGAGAGCATGCGCAGTTTCGTGGTCAATCCTCACCTGCCCTGCTACTTCGACGAGCAGACAGAGCAGATGTACTCGCTGAGCGAGACCTGTAGGAATGGCATCATCAACAGAAGGGAAGGTGTCTTCCGGGAGCCGGGAAGCAATTCGTTTGTTCCTCTGGGCGAGGCCTTAAGCCTGGGTCTAATTGTGGACATTGAGAACGCAGGCTTTGGTCTGTACGAACTGCTGTCGATGGGCTTCTATGAAACATCCACACGTAAGGTTCTGCATCCAGTCACAAATCGCAAGCTTAATCTCAACGAAGCTTGCGTGGAGGATGTAGTCAGCCTGTCATCCAGCTTAGTCAAACACTACGAGACCGGCAAGTACCTACGGTTAGCCAATGCAATCAAGGAACAGTTAATTGATGACTCTAGGGGTTGTTACAATCTGGGCAAGGAACAGTTGGATCTCCAGGCCGCTAGGGCCAAGGGTTTAATTGTTTCCAATCGTCGCCTCCTCAGCCTTGAACTCGTTTTGCGCCAGCAACTTTATCGCCCCGAAACAGGCAAATTCTGCGATCCAACAACCGGGGAATATCTCGACCTAATCGAAGCCATACATTCGGGTTTCATAGACCCCGCGACTACCGTATTTAAAAACCAACTTACCGGTAAGGAGTTGCCGCTAACGGAAGCTATTGAGAACGGGGATATTGATGTGTCCAAGGGCAGAGTATTTGATCCCAAGTCTAAGTCAGCTTATAACTATGATGTGGCACTCTCGCGCGGAATTCTGGTTACCATTAGCCGGCCACTAACCGATCGCAATGATGTGGTGCGTCGCCAGGATAGCGTTGAATTATTAAGTCAAACACCCGTGAGCGTTGTGATTAGCAAACCGCGTGAAATGTCTCTCGAGGAGGCCATTCGTTACAACATAATCGATCCCAAGACCGCGCTAGTTCGCAATTTCGATAGCTTTAAGTTCCTGCCTTACACGGTAGCCGTGGAACGCGGTCTCGTGGACACCACCAAGCGTACACTCGTAGATCCAAAGGCCCTGTACTTTGCCTTCGATCCCACGTTAATAGTTTACGTACGCGAACCGGTTACCTTTGACCAGGCGGCCGAGTCCAAGTGTCTGGACTTGCAAACCGGAATGCTGACCTATGTGCCAGCGAGTGGACCTGGATCCGCACCAGCGGCATCAGCCAGCGACGATAGCGCAAACGATTCGCTGACTGTCATCGAGACGCCCAAGGTATACACGCTCAAGGAGGCCGCCAGTGCGGGTGTGGTGGATCCCGACTCCGCTCTAGTCAAGGACTTGGCCAAGGCCAAGCTGGTCCGTTTGCCAGAGGCCTTCCGAAAGGGCTTAATGGATGCCAACAAGGCGAACGTGCTCAACACCCAGACCTCGAAGCTCTGCACCCTGCAAGAGGCCTACGAAAGTGGCCTGATCTGCACGCCTAAGCGCTCATTCGGTTTGCTAGAAGCCATCACCTTTAACTTGTACAACCCAACCAATGGCTGCCTAGTTGATCCCTTCCAAATGCATCCAGACATCATCCGGCGCCGCAAGTTCACACTGGCCGAGGCCATTGGCTCAGGTCTGGTGGATCCTTCGTCGACAGTGGTGCGTGACCCCAGCACTGGGGTCATTGTCCCACTGACGGCTGCCATTGGCAGTGGGCTCATCGATGCCACCGCGGGACGCCTGACCGACGCCAATGAGCCAAAGAACAACATCGACCTAGTGAAGGCCGCCGAGAAGGGTCTGCTCCTGCCGGCAGAACAGAGGGTAAGTCTCAGATCACTTGAGGTGTACCCTTTCAATTTCTATCAACACCGATATCGAATCCGGAATTGCAAATGCAAGAAAATTCTGAATTACTGCAAGAAATTACAGCAAAATTATTCTAATTCTAAATTAAAAGCTTTGTTCGTGGCATGTTTGGTATTGTACTATTGATATTGATTTCGATTTTTTTAAGACATTTTGATCAGCGCGCTGTCTTTCTATTTCTTTCTGTCTATCTCAATCTCTGTCTCTACCTAAATCTCAAATTCTATATCATCAGACTAACCAAGATGTGAGCTTTCCACAATGAAAAAAAGAAGCATTCTGCAAATTTACTTTGCAAATCATATTTATTATTATTTTGCAAATCTCTTATATTGCAGCGCATGGCATTCAGTTTTATGTTCTATATAACGTTTTTTCGCTGAGATCGCTTTAAGTTCTCAAGCGACAGCAGTCACAATAATGCAATCAGAGTCAGCAAGTACATCACAGATCACATCCAACAAACATGCATCCATAAATATCGTACTCCATCGATCGCGCTTTATCAAGCCGAAGAGCAATGCGTTATGTCTCATACTCCTCCGCATAAATGACGTCGGCATAGGATACCATATGCAATACTCTATATACTCGTATATTCTATCGATTTGTCTATAACACTAGCATACGAATCTTTCTTCATTCGAACTCGCACTCATCTATTTCTTGTTATTTCTTTTCCCTGTATCCAATTGTATCCTAGGCAGTATTTTATGTAGGATCGGATCACTTTTTAACCGACTCTAATATGGGGTTAAAAAGTGATCTGGCTCAGTTAGTGGGATTTTCCCAGGATACCCCACAATTAACTAGTCTCTACTTAGCTCTTAGTTTTGGAGTAAGGTTAAATTTCCTTCTTCAGCCCCAATGCAATAGCCCAGGCTTTAGTTATTATTTTTAAAATCTTGTTTAAATACCAATTTTCTACCTATTTTCAGCATACATATATAAATATTTTTTTACATATTATTTCGTTTGCAGTTTTAATTTGAACAATAAACCCAAACCACAATTAACACTAACCAATATAAAAATCCAACAAAACCCAACCAAACCAAAACCAAAAAACAAAACCATTAAACCGTAGTTAGTGCATACTAAAAGTAAACAACTCGTAGTTGCTAGTCCCCAGTAGTGCTCGTTACCCAAAGTAGTGAACCTTGGTGCTTGTATGTCTTTATTATTGCTTTGGTTTATGTTAACTGCCTATATACTTCACAGTATCTTAATGCTTGTTATGAAACCTCTTGCCCTAAGTCTTTGCCATGCAATCTCTTCAACAAACAAATGTGTTTCTTCCAGCTATGTTTGTGTTTTATATATATTTTGTGTTCCATTTATCTATTGACATTAAATATATACGATATCTATGAAATCTCTATATGAATCCCGTTATAGCGACCCGTATCGAGCTAAGAGTCATTTCTGTTCTTACCAGACTTCTAATAATTTGTTTGCATTGCCCTCCCCAACCATAATCTGTCGTATATAGCAAGCAGTATTCGAGAAGTTCAACATGTGCGAAGAGAATGTCAACGATCTGTTGAAATGGGTCACCACTGTGGAACAGAAAATCTCAAGTGTCGGCGGACCGCGCGAAAAGATCGATGAGTTGCGCAACCAGATTAATGCCCTTAAGGTTGGTACATTATACTATTATACTTAACGAAATTTTAAATACTATATATTCCTTGTTTGAACAGCAAATCAAGGATGAGATCGAGTCTCAGCAGCGGCCAGTAGCCACTTGCTTGGAGCAAATCCGTCAGATCGTGCTCACCGGTGGTGATGTTTTGTCTGCCCCCGAAGTGACCACTCTGGAGAACTCTGGCCGGGAGCTGCGTTCGCGTGTGGATCGTGTCAACGATCGCACCGTGCGCTTGCTACGCCGCCTGGAAGCAGGTCGAGATGAGCTCACCAAACTGCGCAGCGAGTTGGATGTATTTTCCGATTGGTTGCAAGTCGCCCGACGCACTTTGGAGGACAAGGAGCGTTCCCTGTCCGACTTGACTCGGCTTCCCTCTCAGGCCGATTCGGTTCGGGAGTTTGTCAGCGATGTGATTGGCCACCAGGCCGATTTGCGGTTCATCACAATGGCCGCACAGAAGTTTGTGGACGAGAGCAAGGAGTTCTTGGCCATACTTAACGACTTCCGTACTTCACTGCCCGAACGCTTGCCTCATGTTGAGCCACTGTCCAGTGCCGAGAGTCCCATACGCCAAGAGGTTTCGCTGGTCTCGGCGCAGTACAAGGACCTGTTGAACCGAGTAAACGCTCTGCAAGATCGCGTCTCTGGTTTGGGTGGACGCCAGCGTGAGTACCAGGATGCATTGGACAAGGCTAACGAGTGGCTAAGGAGTGTGCATCCGCGTGTGTCGCGCATTATCTCTGAACCGATTGCCGGCGACCCTAAGGGAGTACAGGATCAGATGAACGAGGCCAAGGCGCTACACAATGAGATGCTTTCTAGTGGTCGTTTGGTGGACAATGCGCAACAGGCTCTTGATAATCTGCTGCGCAGCCTTGGTGGCCAACTCAGTCCCATGGAGATCAATCAGTTGGAACTGCCCATTGCTGATCTGAAGAACAACTACCAACAGCTGCTGGATAATCTGGGCGAGCATTGCAAAACCCTGGACAAGACTTTGGTGCAATCGCAGGGTGTACAGGATGCCTTGGACAGTCTTGTGGGATGGGTTAACCAGGCAGAGGATAAGTTCAAGTTGAATCTGCGACCCGCCTCGCTGATCAAGGAGCGCCTACAGGAGCAAATCCGGGAGCACAAGGTCTTGCTAGCCGATCTTCAATCCCACCAGGCCAGCATTGACAGCGTCCAAGTCTCGGCCAAGCATCTGCTTGGCAGCGCTTCGAATGCCCGCATTGCCAAGAAGGTGGAATCGAATCTAAACGATGTGACCGTCAAGTTCGAGAAGCTCTATGAGAAGGCCAACAAACGTGGTGAATTCTTAGATGACGTTTACAACCGATTGAGCAGATATCTGGATGAAATCAGCACTGTGGAGCAGCGTATGGCCAACTTACAGGAGGCTCTAGATAGCCGAGAAACCAGCCTGCTTTCAACTGAGGAGTTGGCTCGCCGCATGAACGAACTGTCCCGTGACAAGGACCAACTGGCGCCGCAGTTCGAGGATTGCGTGCGCAGTGGCAAGGATCTAATTAGCCTGCGAGATGTCACCGATACTGGAGTTTTGCGCGATCGCATCAAGGCACTGGAATCTCAGTGGCGCAACATTAACATCAGCATCGATGAGCGCGCCAAGCTGTCCAAGCAAAAGGCCGAGCAACAGCTGGCCTACGAGGGTCTGAAGGATCAGGTCCTCTCCTGGCTGGCCAGCACTGAAGCGCGAGTTAACGGCCTTCCGCCGGTAGCAATTGATCTGGACAGAATTAAGCAGCAGCACGACGAGCTGAAGCCCATATGCAAGGATTACCGCGACTATGCGCCAACTATTGACAAAATTAACGATATTGGAGCACAGTATGATGCGCTGATTCGCCCAGAGAGTCCTGCCCGCAAACGATCCACCTATAGTCCGATTAAGCGGGCCAGTCCGTTGCGCCGCATGTCCGGAGACGCTAGAAGCCCCAGCCCCACCAAGGGAGGCATCCTGTCGCCACTATCGACTGGTTCCAGTGGATTCGGTAGCCGCAGATCCTCCCAGGATGGTTTCCAGCTGTCTGAGCTATCTCCGGTGCAGCAGCAGCTGAGCGAGATCAACAATCGCTACGGGCTGATTGGCGTGCGCCTCAACGATCGCCAACACGAGCTGGACAACCTGAACGAGGAGCTCCGCAAGCAGTACGAGAATCTGAAGGGACTAGCTCAGTTCCTGGAGCGCATTCAGCGTCAATTGCCCAAGGAGTCCATATCGAACAAGGACGAAGCCGAGCGCTGCATTAAACAGGCGCGCAAGATCCTTGAGGACATGTACGAGAAGCAGAGCCTTCTTGACACCACCAAGGCTCAGGTGAAGGATATCCTACGCCGCAAGTCAGATGTGCCCGGCGCCGAACAATTGCGCCAGGAGAACGATAGCATCCAAGAGAAGTGGAAGAATCTCAACGACATCTGCAAGAACCGCATTGCCTTCTCTGAGAAGCTGCGTGACTTCTTGGACACCCATGGAAATCTGAAGAGCTGGCTGGACAGTAAGGAACGTATGTTAACCGTGCTGGGACCCATCTCTTCCGATCCCCGTATGGTGCAGAGCCAGGTGCAACAGGTGCAAGTGCTTCGCGAGGAATTCCGCACTCAGCAACCCCAACTGAAGCATTTCCAGGAGCTCGGACATGATGTTGTCGACCACTTGGCCGGCACACCCGATGCCCAGGCCGTCGAAAATAAACTGAAGGACATTCTGGGCAAGTGGGATGACCTGGTCGGAAAGCTTGACGACCGTGCCAATAGTTTGGGTGGTGCGGCTGATAGTTCCAAGGAGTTTGATGCTGCTGTCAATCGCTTGCGGGAGGCTCTGCAAAACATTAGCGATAATCTGGATGCTTTGCCCACCGATGGCGACCACCAGGAGAATCTGCGCAAGATCGAAAACTTGGAGCGACAGCTTGAGGGTCAACGCCCGCTGTTAGCCGATGTGGAGCATTCCGCCACCACCCTGTGCAATATTCTGGGTGATCCCGCCTCGCGTGCAGATGTCAACTCTCGCGTCGCAGCTCTGGAGAAACAGTATTTGGCGCTCCAAAAGAAACTGGATACCAAGAAGGCAGAAACAGAGGCTTCCCTCCGAGATGGCCGCCACTTTGCCGAGAATTGCTCAAAGACTCTGGGTTGGTTGGGAGGAGAACTCTCTAACCTGACTGACAGGCTGCTTGTCTCTGCTCACAAGCCAACCCTGCAGCACCAGATCGACACCCATGAGCCGATCTACCGTGAGGTAATGGCCCGTGAGCATGAGGTCATTATGCTTATCAACAAGGGCAAGGATCTAACCGATCGCCAGCAGGATCGCGGAGTTAAGCGTGATTTGGATCGCATCCAGCAGCAGTGGGAGAAGCTGCGCCGCGAAGCCGTCGATCGTCACACACGACTACAGACGTGCATGGAGCACTGCAAGAAGTACTCGCAAACTTCGGAGACATTCCTGGCCTGGCTGCGCACCGCAGAGGATAAATTGGCTGATCTTACACCCGGCGTATTGTCCAAGGCTAAGCTGGAGACTCGTCTACGTGATCTGCAGACCTTCCGCAGCGAGGTATGGAAGCATTCCGGCGAATTCGAAAACACCAAGGGATTGGGAGAGACATTCCTCACCAGCTGCGACATCGATAAGGAACCCATTAAGGCGGAGCTGCAGGACATCCGTGATCGTTGGGAGAGACTAAACAACGATCTGATTGCCCGTGCTCATGAAATTGAAAACTGCTCCCGTCGCTTGGGCGATTTTAATGATGAGTTGCGAAACCTGGATCATTCTTTAGGTCGCTGCGAAGATCGACTTGCGGCCCACGATGCTCTCGGTGGAGCTGCCAAGGACCCAAAACTCTTGGAGCGTGTTAAGGCCATACGCGAAGAGCTCACCAACTTGAGCAAGCCTTTGCAGTCACTTAAGGCTTTGGCCAAGGATATCAGTGCTGAGGCTAGGGCTGCTGGCGGAGATGCTGACCATTTGACCAGCGAAGTCGATGGTCTGGCCGATCGCATGTCCGAGCTGCAGGGCCGCCTGGATGATCGCTGTGGAGAACTGCAATCTGCAGCCACCGCAGTGTCCCAATTCAACGAACAAATGAAGAGTTTGGGCATTGATCTGAACGATCTGGAGACAGAGATTGAAAAGCTTTCACCGCCCGGCCGTGAAATCAAGATTGTGCAGGTGCAAATCGACGATGTGGGCAAGATCCAGAACAAATTGGATCGCCTTGTGGGTCGTTTGGAGGATGCAGAACGCGCCGCTGATGTTTTGGTAGATGCAGGATTCGCTGCAGACACCACCCAGACCCGTGAGCAAATCTCCACCCTGCGAAAGACGTTGGGTCGTTTGGATAACCGAGTTCGCGATCACGAGGATAATCTTCAGGCCACTTTGAAAGCACTCCGCGAATTCTACGACAACCAATCTCAAACTCTGGATGACATTCAAGACGTGAGCGATGAGTTCAAGCGCATGAAGCCCGTGGGCTCGGAGTTGGATCAGATTCGCCGCCAGCAAGAGGACTTCCGCAACTTCAGGGAGCGCAAGGTGGAACCGCTGGCCATCAATGTTGACAAGGTAAATGTTGCTGGCAGAGACCTAGTGCGTTCCGCTGGCAGTGGTGTTTCCACCACGGCCATTGAGAAGGATCTGGAAAAGCTAAACGACCGGTGGAACGATTTGAAGGAGCGAATGAACGAGCGCGATCGCCGTTTGGATGTGGCTCTGCTCCAATCTGGAAAGTTCCAGGAGGCGTTGGCTGGCCTCTCCAAGTGGCTCAGTGACACCGAGGAAATGGTGGCTAATCAGAAGCCGCCGAGCTCCGATTATAAGGTGGTAAAGGCACAGCTGCAGGAGCAAAAGTTCCTCAAGAAAATGCTGTTGGATCGCCAGAACTCCATGGGCTCCCTGGCCAACCTCGGCAAGGAAGTTGCCAATCACTGCGAACCCGCCGAGCGTGCCTCCATTGAGAAACAGTTGAACGATTTGATGAAGCGATTTGATGCCCTAACCGACGGAGCCGAGCAACGCGAGTTGGACCTTGAGGAAGCCATGGAAGTGGCTAAGCGATTCCATGACAAGATTAGTCCCTTGGAACTTTGGCTGGACAACACAGAGCGATCTGTTAAGGCAATGGAACTGATTCCTACTGACGAAGAGAAGATCCAGCAGCGTATCCGCGAACACGACCGTCTACATGACGAAATCTTGGGCAAGAAACCCGACTTTTCCGATCTTGCTGATGTGGCCGCCCAGCTGATGCATTTGGTTAGCGACGAGGAGGCAGTCAATCTGGGCGAGAAGGTGCGCGGTGTGACTGAGCGATACACAGGATTGGTGGATGCCAGCGACAACATTGGCGCTCTGCTAGCCGAATCACGTCAGGGATTGCGTCACCTGGTCTTGAGTTATCAGGATCTGGTGGCCTGGATGGAAAGTATGGAAGCAGAGCTGAAGCGCTTTAAGTCAGTTCCCGTGTACGCTGAAAAGCTGCTGGAACAGATGGATCATCTGCTGGAGCTAAACGAGAACATTGCCGGTCACGCTTCAAATGTAGAATCCACCGTGGAGTCCGGAGCCGAGCTGATGAAGCACATTTCCAACGATGAGGCTATCCAACTGAAGGACAAGTTAGACTCCCTACAACGTCGCTATGGTGACTTGACCAATCGTGGTGGAGATCTGCTGAAGAGTGCACAGAATGCACTGCCATTGGTGCAACAATTCCATGAAGCTCACAACCGTTTAGTGGAATGGATGCAAAGCGCTGAGGCTGCTCTTGCTCCCAGTGAGCCACGTCAAGCTGATGTGCTTCGGCTGGAGGGCGAATTGGCTGATATGCGTCCTATTCTGGATAGCATCAATCAAGTGGGACCCCAGCTGTGTCAACTCTCTCCGGGAGAAGGTGCTGCCACCATTGAGAGCATTGTGACCCGGGACAACCGTCGCTTCGATTCCATTGTGGAGCAAATCCAACGCAAGGCGGAGCGTCTACACCTCAGCAACCAGCGCGCCAAGGAAGTGACAGGTGACATTGATGAACTGCTTGAGTGGTTCCGCGAAATGGACACTACACTACGCGAGGCAGATCTGCCTGCCATGGAGCCCAAACTGGTGCGTGCCCAATTGCAGGAGCATCGCTCCATCAACGACGACATCTCCAGCCAGAAGGGACGTGTACGAGATGTAACGGCGGCCTCCAAGAAGGTGCTTCGTGAGTCGCCACAGAGCGAGAACACTGCTACTCTTCGTGAGAAATTGGATGACCTGAAGGAGATCGTCGACACCGTTGCTCAATTGTGCAGCGAGCGTTTGGGCATCCTGGAACAGGCCCTGCCCCTGTCTGAGCATTTCGCCGATTCCCATCAGGGACTCACCGCCTGGTTGGATGACATGGAACAACAGATCTCGCGGTTGAGCATGCCTGCTTTGCGTCCTGACCAGATCACTCTGCAGCAGGACAAGAACGAGCGTCTTTTGCAATCCATAGCCGAACATAAGCCTCTGCTAGACAAGCTGAACAAGACTGGTGAGGCTTTAGGTGCATTGGTGGCCGATGATGATAGCGCTAAGATCAACGAGATTTTGGACACGGACAATGCCCGTTATGCCGCACTCCGCTTGGAACTCCGCGAACGACAGCAGGCGCTCGAGAGTGCTCTGCAGGAATCTAGCCAGTTCTCCGATAAGCTGGAAGGCATGCTGCGTGCTCTGGCCAACACCGTGGATCAGGTCAATCAATTAGATCCCCTGTCCGCTCTGCCGCAGAAGATACGTGAGCAGATTGAAGATAATGATGCTTTGATGGACGATCTGGATAAGCGACAGGATGCCTTCAGTGCTGTGCAGCGTGCGGCCAACGATGTTATCGCAAAGGCGGGCAACAAAGCTGATCCCGCGGTCCGTGACATCAAGGCCAAGCTGGAGAAGCTAAACAACCTCTGGAACGATGTGCAGAACGCTACCAAGAAGCGCGGCAGCTCGTTGGACGACATCCTTAGCGTAGCCGAGCCCTTCTGGAAGCAACTGAATAGCGTGATGAAGACCCTAAAGGATCTGGAGGAGACATTATCCTGCCAGGAGCCACCAGCGGCCCAGCCGCAGGATATCAAGAAGCAACAGGTGGCGCTGCAGGAGATTCGCCATGAGATCGACCAGACCAAACCAGAGGTCGAGCAGGTGCGACGTCACGGAAGCAACCTGATGAACATGTGCGGTGAGCCCGACAAGCCAGAGGTCAAGAAGCACATCGAGGACTTGGACAACGCATGGGACAACATCACGGCGCTGTATGCCAAGCGCGAGGAGAACCTCATCGATGCCATGGAGAAGGCCATGGAGTTCCACGAGACACTGCAGAACCTCCTTAAGTTCTTGACCAAGGCCGAGGACAAGTTCGCCCATCTGGGAGCTGTGGGTTCGGACATTGATGCCGTTAAACGACAGATCGAACAACTCAAGTCGTTCAAGGATGAAGTTGATCCGCATATGGTTGAAGTAGAAGCATTAAACAGGTAAGGCCTTCTATTGATATTTCTTCTTATTCAATTGAATCAATTCAAATTTATAAATCTAATGTTCCATTGCCGTGGTGTCTATCTCAACTTGTGAATTGGCAGAGGTCTCAAAAGGCAAGATAGTTTCAAAAAAGTCTAGTTCGTTCGTGCGTTGTTGTTGTCAATATTGATTACTATTAAGTGCTTGCAACTGCAAAGATCTAAGATCTCCGGGATGTTTGAACCAAGCTGAGCCGAGCATGTATTTTGATTGCACACAGTTTATCCAGTTGCATGCCATGTCAAAACAAACCACTTGCCCTCTATTGTTTTTGCGCTTGCTTCTGTTACACTGCAGGTTTTGTGAATTCCTTGGCTAATTGTTTATTGTATCTTACAGACAAGCTGTGGAACTGACGGAACGCACTTCACCCGAGCAAGCGGCATCGATCCGCGAACCCCTGTCGGTGGTCAATCGCCGCTGGGAGGCCCTACTCCGTGGCATGGTCGACCGCCAGAAGCAACTGGAGCACGCTCTTCTGCACTTGGGTCAATTCCAGCATGCCCTCAACGAGCTGCTGGTCTGGATCAACAAGACCGACAGCACACTGGACCAACTGAAGCCGGTACGTAACTATAATAATTCTTATAAAAAAAATCAATTCTTTTAAACTTTTTATTTTGTAAACACTTAGATCCCTGGAGATCCGCAACTGCTGGAGGTTGAATTGGCCAAGCTAAAGGTTCTGGCCAACGACATTCAGGCCCACCAGAACTCAGTGGACACACTGAACGATGCGGGCAGACAGTTGATTGAAACCGAAAAGGGATCTGTGGAGGCCTCTACCACCCAGGAGAAATTGCGCAAGCTGAACAACGAGTGGAAGCAGCTTTTGCAGAAGGCCAGCGACCGACAGCATGAACTAGAGGAGGCTCTACGCGAAGCTCACGGATATATTGCCGAAGTCCAGGATATTCTGGGATGGCTGGGCGATGTAGACGCTGTGATTGGAGCTAGCAAGCCTGTGGGCGGACTTCCCGAAACTGCTACTGAGCAATTGGAACGCTTCATGGAGGTGTACAACGAATTGGACGAAAACAGGCCCAAGGTGGAGACGATTCAGGCCCAGGGCCAGGAGTACATCAAGCGCCAGAACCAGATGAAGGTCTCTTCCAGCAACCTACAGCATACACTCCGCACGCTGAAGCAACGCTGGGATGCCGTGGTATCGCGCGCCTCCGACAAGAAGATTAAGTTGGAAATTGCACTGAAGGAAGCCACCGAGTTCCATGACACACTGCAAGCCTTTGTTGAATGGCTGACCCAGGCCGAAAAGCTGCTGTCCAATGCCGAGCCCGTCTCACGCGTCCTGGAAACCATTCAGGCCCAGATGGAGGAGCACAAGGTGTTGCAGAAGGATGTGAGCACTCATCGCGAAGCCATGCTGCTGCTGGACAAGAAGGGAACTCACCTTAAGTACTTCAGCCAGAAGCAGGACGTGATCTTGATTAAGAACCTGCTCGTGTCTGTGCAACATCGTTGGGAACGTGTGGTGAGCAAGGCCGCGGAACGCACTCGTGCGCTGGATCATGGCTACAAAGAGGCTCGTGAGTTCAACGACGCCTGGAGTGGCATGATGCAGTATCTGCAGGAAACCGAACAGGTGCTGGATCAAATCATCGAAGAAGCCACAGCGTCCAAGGAACCGCAAAAGATCAAGAAGTACATTGGCAAGCTGAAGGAGACGCACCGTCAGCTGGGCGCCAAGCAATCGGCCTACGACGGAACCATGCGCACCGGAAAGAATCTGTTAGAGCGAGCTCCTAAGGGCGATCGCCCAGTGCTGGACAAAATGCTGATCGAACTGAAGGAACAATGGACTCGAGTGTGGTCCAAGAGCATCGACCGCCAGCGCAAGCTGGAGGAGGCTCTGCTTCTTTCCGGACAGTTCAGCGATGCTCTGGGTGAGCTTCTTGAGTGGTTGAAGAAGGCTAAGAGCCGCCTGAACGAAAATGGACCAGTTCACGGAGATTTGGAGACGGTTCAAGGTCTGTGCGAGCACCACAAGCACATTGAGCAGGATTTGCAGAAGCGCGCCGCGCAAATGCAAGGCGTGCTCAAGACTGGACGGGACCTGGAGCGATCTGGAAACAATCCCGAAGTTGGACGTCAGCTCGATGAGATGCAGTCCATTTGGGAGGAGGTCAAGAGTGCCGTCGCCAAACGCGGCGAGCGTCTCCAGGTGGCCCTTGTTGATGCCGAGAAGCTAAATGCCCGTGTTCAGGCTCTCTTTGATTGGCTGGATCATGCCGAGCACAAGCTGCGATATGCCAAGAATGCCCCCGATGATGAGAAGGTTTCCCGTGAAATGATGGACATCCACATGGAGTTTATGAAGGATCTGCGAGTGCGCGAGCGTGAGAAGTCCGAGACTTTTGAGTACGCCGAAGACATTATCAACAAGGCGTATCCCGATGCCATTCCGATCATCAAGAACTGGCTTTCGATTATCCAGCAGCGTTGGGAGGAGGTGCGCCAATGGGCCATCAACCGCGAGTCGAAGCTGGAGCAGCATCTGCAGTCGCTCAAGGATTTGGACGACACCATTGAGGAGCTGTTGGCTTGGCTCAGCGGACTCGAGGGCACCTTGTTGAGTAAGTATTAATTATTTAATTATATTAGATCGATTATAATTGACATCCTCCGCAGACCTCAAGCACGAGCAGCTGCCGGACGAGATTCCACCCGTGGAGAAATTGATCGAAGACCACAAGGAGTTTATGGAAAACACGGCTCGCCGCCAAAACGAAGTGGACCGTGCCTGCAAGCCAAGACAGTTGCCACCAGGAGCGCGCAAGCCATCCCGCAGCGGCAAGACGCCAGTGTGAGTAGATTAGTAGCCTCGCAAGTTGCTGCCGAGACTGTAGCTGTGCTGTATATATATCCTTTGTATATTATTATTTTGTATATTTATTTTTGCCATATATTTCTTTTTATATACTTTCTTTTGTATCCACCACCTTATTGCTACAATATTCCAAACCAAAACCAAAACCCCCGCAACGTCTTGCACACCTATCTCTCTGCCTATCCAAAAACCACACCAACCAATGAACCAATGAACCAACTCCGACCGACCGACAGTCGTGGCTCCAGTCACGATCTGCGTGAGCAGTCACCCGACGGCACCCTGAGGCGTCAAAGGTTTGGCCGCAAGTTTATACTGTAATGCTTGCTACTCGTTTCATCCACTTGCCCAGTGGCAAATGTGCTTACTCACCATCTAATCACGAATGGAGTTAGTGATTGCATAACATCTGATATACCAAATCCACCCAAGATACTTGTTAAAAACCCCCAAAGTAGCGCTAAAATCCGTAGCTGCTAACGCACAATTCATACAAATCGAGCACTCCTCAGAAAACCACCCTGCTTAATAACCGCTGCTAAACTTATTGCTTGTTTAATCCGATCCTTAGTCACATGTGTATAACGATATTTATTTTGTTTCTTCACAGCTTCAAGGGATCTCGTGACCAGGGACTCAATGCCCGCAAGGGAAGGTGAGTTTTCATTGGGGTTATAGTCTTTGTAATTCAAGAATAGATAGATTCCGCATGTACTTCTAAATTCTCAAATCGAATTTGTTTTGTATTCAACTTTTCAACTACTTTTGGAAATGCTGCGTCTACAACTATTCGAAATAATTATAAACATATATATTGATTTTTGTACTATCAATGTATTCTCTATTATCTGTGTTACTGTGTTATTGTATTTTGTATTTTGTTCGTTACTTTACCATTTTGTTTTGTCTCTTTTTGATTCTACTTTCATCTTGTCTACACACTACGCTACTACGTAAACGTTGCTCATACCGCTCGAATATCAAATATCAAATATCAAAACTTTGCATCTTGCCGCTTTATTTGCCTATGTCTATGTCAAATGCAAAATCTCTGAGCAGTCGTATCACGCCCACACGTGACACGCCCGACAGAGATCGCCTGCCGCACTACGGCCCCCGATTCTCGCCAAGGTAAGTCCTCGAAACACCCCAAGAACGTCCATATCATCTCAAGCTGTGCATGTCCAGTACAATTGTTTGTATTTAGTTTGGTTAATACTCGTAATGCTGCCGAGCTTGAGGAACTCCTTATTGAAATAAATATCACATTTTAATATAGCACCTCTGGACCGGAACTGGAATTCCGTTCGCCACGCGCGAAGCTTCTGTGGACCAAGTGGCGCGATGTCTGGATGCTCTCATGGGAGCGCCAGCGGCTGCTTAACGATCATCTGCTGTATCTGAAGGATGTGGAACGTGCCCGCAACTTCAGCTGGGACGATTGGCGTAAGCGCGTAAGTATTTTCAACTAACACTAAATGAGATATGATATTTAATTGAATATTGCCATCTTTTTATAGTTCCTCAAGTACATGAACCACAAGAAGTCGCGTTTGACGGATCTGTTCCGCAAAATGGATAAGGATAACAACGGCATGATTCCACGCGATGTTTTCATCGATGGCATACTCAATACGAGTACGTTACCCGAGTCTTGTCCCCTATCCTAAACTTTATAAAAACAATTTTTTTGTTTTTTAGAATTCGATACGTCTGGCTTGGAAATGAAGGCTGTAGCCGATCTTTTTGATCGCAATGGCGAGGGCCTCATCGACTGGCAAGAGTTTATTGCCGCCCTTCGTCCCGATTGGCAAGAGCGTAAACCAGCCAATGATTCGGACAAAATACACGACGAGGTCAAACGTCTGGTCATGCTGTGTACCTGCCGACAGAAATTCCGCGTATTCCAAGTTGGCGAGGGCAAGTACAGAGTAAGTTGATAGAGTTGTGTGTTCCATGTTAGGCAGTTACCAATACATTTACTTATTCCAGTTTGGAGACTCCCAGAAACTGCGCCTAGTTCGTATCCTTCGCAGCACTGTTATGGTGCGCGTGGGTGGCGGCTGGGTTGCCCTGGACGAATTCCTGCAGAAGAACGATCCTTGTCGCGGTAAGTGGTCCATCCATCCAAGTTTAGTCAAAACACCCTATTTAGTTGTGTTGCGTACAAACCTTCTCGAAATTTGTTGGATTTCATCCATTCCACATCCATACCATAATCTAGCGTAATCTTGTAGTCCACATTTTTAATATTCCACCCAAATCATGCATTTTGTCTCTACCCAGATACTGTGCATCGTTTGCTCATATCATTTAAATGCATTCATATCACATCTAGGTACAGTTGTGCTTAACAACTAATTATACTATAATGCCAAATAATAATAATATTACCAAACGGATATGGTCATTTAACCAACCAACAAACAACCAACCAACAATAAACTACTGTGCCTAAAATACTAGCCAAAGAACCCGGAAAATAAAAAGCGAAACCTTTGTTAAAACCTCATCATTAATTCTGGTCCAAAAGTTGCCTAAACAAGCTAAAATGATATTAACAGTGTGCCTTAGGGCGATTTTTACTTTTAATTGCCATCCAGCCAGCGCCAAAAACCACATCATACACAATTACCCAGCCAACCAAACCCTATTAAATATAAAACAGACCAATCTAGCCAAGGGTTGTACCATCTACTCTACTCATGCTCATTTTTGTCGCTTCTATCTAACTGCGTACCAAGTAGCTGCTATAAGTCCATGAAAACACACACCAACGCTCACCAAAAATATCCCGCCAACTGTAGGTTCTTCTATTTCCTATTAGTTAGAGTTATTAACCAGGTTTCTCCACCCAACTCTTAGTCGTAGTTGCATTAACCTTGTGTTCTTAACCAATATTTAAAAATGCTCCTTTGTTAACCTTATCCTGCTTTCAAACTAACATCCTGCTTTATTTGTTTAACAGTATTGCATGCTCTGTTAACTAACAGGGTATGTGCACACTGTACTTCATGTCACCCATTTTATGTTTGAGCCACCATCGATTTCGTTGTGCGTCCTGTATTAAAATTAAAATTTTTGTATTAATTTGTGTTATTTGTTTTTCGTTTTTTACTAATCAAACTTTATGTTTACCCCTTTTTCTTTTTTCCAAAATGGTTTTCTTTATTATACCGAAAATCGATTGAATCTTGATAAACTGAACCCGAAAAATATACATATTTGTATACTCTACGCTTGCGCTGCCCGCTCGCCACGCCCACGACCACGCCCGACATGCACCCGCCTGTGCCCACACCAAATACTAAAAACAAAAAAAAATCCAAAAAATTGTAAAACACACAAAACTGAAAACAAACTGTGACAAATACTTTGCGGTAACGAACTTTCGTTGTTATTGTTGTTGTTTATATGTTCGCCCTACAACAAAACATTGCCTATCCGTGTAAATGTGTTATATGTGGGTGCATCTGCCATGCCAATGCGCGCAAATGCATAAATGCATCTGCCACTGCAACTGCAATCGCTACCAAAACCAATGCCACTGTTACCCGGGAGCAGCCAAGGGACGCACTAACATAGAGCTACGCGAGCAATTCATATTGGCCGATGGCGTCTCGCAGAGCATGGCCGCATTCACGCCCAGACGTTCCACGCCAAATGCGGCCGCCACTGCCTCCTCCTCACCCCATGCCCACAATGGCGGCAGCTCCAACTTGCCCCCATATATGAGTGGACAGGGTCCCATCATCAAGGTAAATCAATCAGCAATAGCATCTGCAACAGAAAGTAAAGGGTGGCCAAAGTGCTACCGATTCCATTCCCATCGTTTTTGTCCTCAATCGGAATTAACTATGTTTAGTTCTTCAGAAAAGCTAATACCTTCCTATCTACAGTTTTATAATCTTAAAAATTCATTACTTAAAATCGCTCTAGCAAAGTAAACTCCTTTCCGATAATGAATGTTTTATATATTGTTTATTTAACAATGATATGTGTGTATATATACTTTGTTTCTTAAAATTCAAAATCAGTTTAACTTATTGTATTTCCATCGTCTTTTAAATATTTAATGTTACTATAATATCTTAACAGTTATTTAAAAATAAGTATTAGCTTGATAGAAGATCAAATACTCCGTAAATTCTGATATTGACAAATTTAAACGATATTGAAAAAGGTGAAAAGGGTCAAAACTGCTAAGTGGTTAACGACAAAGGGTTAAACCCCTTCTGAAATCCCGACCCCAATCCATTTACCCATCCAAACATCTCCACATCCTGCAAGGGCACAAGGTAAGTGCTCCTTTCGTCCTTTTTTGGGTTCGTTGTGTGTGTTGTTGACAAAGAAAAGCTATCGCTGCTGCGCCGCCGACTCTTTAAATATCATTTATATATCTGCATGAGAACCGAATACTTGGTATCAATGTTTTTTTTTTTTGTAATTGTATTTTATTAAGTATTTGCGACATTTTTTAGTTGATGCTAGAGCATAGTACACCCCACACTATTCATTGATGAGGCTTTGATGTTATTAGGCCAGGTTAGGTTGTTGTCCACGGCTTAAATGATCATAAACCGTTTGCCAAATGAAATACGTTTGTTCATTGTTGGTTAAACATATCGAAATTAATTCCTTAGCCGACGAACACTTGGCCGAACTAATGCCAATCTTTGAGAAAATCCGCGCTCAAGACCAGGTTCCATGCGCCTTTCCCATTCACATGGGTGCCGGCGGCACGGTATTCGTCCGTTGCAATACCAGCCGTTCGGTACCGCTGAGTCCACACGTGCTGCATTGTCATCCAACAACACACTGGGTAAGTTCGCAGGCAGCAGGAGCAGGCGCAGGAGACGCAGAAGCTGCTCCACAAGGAGTGCCCGATATCGGTTTCATCTTTCACGGGGAAGAGGGTCCTAAACATACAATAAACCAGCATTATAATAAATGTTTTATTTATTTTCGCAAAGGTACGCGAGCGCTCCGTCCGCTCCATACCCATGTCACGGCCGTCGCGCTCCTCCCTTTCGGCCAGCACTCCCGACTCCCTGAGCGACAACGAGGGCAGCCATGGAGGACCTTCCGGCCGATACACGCCCCGCAAGGTCACCTACACGAGCACGCGCACGGGTCTCACGCCAGGAGGCTCCCGCGCCGGCTCCAAGCCCAACTCGCGCCCGCTCAGCAGACAGGGATCAAAGCCGCCATCGCGACATGGCTCCACGCTGTCGCTGGATAGCACGGGTATGTAGCAAATGAGTGCTTTTGCAGATCCTTAGCTAATAAGTTTGTCTTCCTTTTTGTAGACGATCACACGCCCTCGCGCATTCCGCAGCGTAAGCCTTCAACGGGCAGCACAGCCAGCGGTGCCACTCCGCGTCCGGCGCGACTTTCGGTGACCACCATCACGACTCCCGGCAGTCGTCTCAATGGCACCAGCACCATCACCCGCAAAACCGCCTCCGGATCGGCTAGTCCGGCGCCTACAAGGTAGGGATTCCATGATTAAGGCATCTCATCGAATCGATAATAGCGGGGAGAGTGGGGCGGGATCAACACACAATTAATTATATAAACTTTTATTAATTTATTATTTTTATTTTCACACTGTTTTCGGTATACCGCATTAACTATTGACCAACACCACTCACACAAACAAACAACATCATGAAACGCTAACTTACAACTCCAATTGGCATTTGAACCATTTTGAAATTTGCTTGAACGCAACTAAAAAATGCAACTAAAACCGTGCCTGAACCCCTCCCAAAACAATAAATAATTATCCAAAACCGAAACAGCAACGGAGGCATGAGTAGATCATCCAGTATACCAGCACTAACAGGCTTCGGCTTCAAACCAATTAGGTAATACAGCCTCGATCGGCATCGAAAACGTAACATAAATACATACTCATAAGTTTAGGCTAGATTTAAGATCGATCATGTATCGTAGGCAGCGGTTATGGTTTACCTTTGCTAACTATCGTTGTACTTACTACCCCCCTCAAACACCAAAAGCCGGCCATCACGGATACCGATTAAGATACCCTCATTCGATTCCAAGTCAACATCGCCCAGCTCGACTACGAATCCAACCAGCTTGGGGTAAAGTTGATAAGCTTACAACAAAGACATTTACTAGTCAATTTCAACTCAGTCTATAGCAAGTAATTATGATTTATACCCGTCTAAAGTTATTGTTAAGTTTCCTTGTTTGTTCAACCTTTTTCCGCGCATGTGAATGTTGATGTGCATGTCCATGCCATAAGAACCCAGAGAACAACGAGCAAAAAATGCTTTTGACTAATGCTTAAGTTCGATTACCAAATTACAATACATTTTTTGTTATTTGTATGTGTTATAATGTGAAAAACTCTTTAAGGAACAGCGACTAATCTGATACTTTTTGATCCCAGGCGGAACATCAGCGGTAGCTCGACGCCCTCCGGCATGCAAACGCCCCGAAAGAGCTCAGCGGAGCCCACTTTTAGCTCCACAATGAGACGCACTTCGCGGGGAACCACACCGACGGAGAAGCGCGAACCGTTCCGGCTATAGGAACCTTTATGGATGAGGACGACGATAGAGAAGCAAAAGAATGCCAATAGTTAAACCACATACACACAACTCTACGTACTAACTACGCACTGAAGTTCTAAACTAAACCCAAACCCAAACCCAAACCCTCTCCAAAACTAATCGAGGCTACATTAGCAATGAATGTAGCAGGAGGAACAGCACACAGTTCTACAAAAGAGACTAACTTTGAAGTGCCCTAATGGAGTGGAAGAGCGAAACAATTTATAGATGTTTATACTATATATATTTTGTAAAAGACACAGTTAAGATGAAAGATTTGCAGACATATAGCTAGCACACAAAGTTGATCAGACAAGCAACCTACTTACGAGTACTACTATTACTAATACTACCTTTTGCTACTACTAATTTGTAATGCCCACTACCTTTATTCACTAGTTATACACGTTTCCGAAATTATGATTTGTATATACTTATAAAGCGAAAAGCAAGCGTAAATTAATGAAAAATACACTCCAAGTGCTCTAAGGCAATTAAACAAAAAAATACAAAACAATGAAAACCAATACAAAAAAATATCGAAAAAAAATTAGTGAAAAAATAAAACACATTCGAATGAAATGCCGCGGTCTCTGTTGCAACCATCTTGAGTCTCAGGACTCCACTGGAATCGCCAGTCCGGTGGATTCCTAGCCAGGAGTGGCACATGGCAGAGGCGGAACGGCCAAAAAAATATAACTAAACCCGTTAAAGAGATAAAATTTGATTTTGTTCTGTTATTAAACTAATAGGAAAGTGAAAATTGTAAGCCGCATAAAGAAAATATTTAATTATATACTAAAAGTCATTACTATAAGTTTAATTAATATTTAACTGTTAAGCGACAAACACACACAGATTTTGTATTGCATAATTATTTTGTTTTTTATATGCAATATCAGCGAATGAATTACGATGCAGAAGGGCCGAAAGAAATCGAACCCGTTTCTATAAATACTGTAAAATACTAATACTAAATTATTTTGTTGTACGAAACGAAAGAAATACATTACAACTCGTTTTTTGTAATTCTATTAAATTAAAACAATTCAAATGCGAAATAAACATTTACAAAAAAAAAATAACAACATAACCCGCTGCCTTTTTATTTTATCACCCGACCGACCATCCAAAGATAAGAAATAAAACACTTGGTCCTGCTGATTTCCGAATTTGATTTATTCATTTAAGTTCTCAATCGTAGTAGATATTTGACACATTGAAATTGAATTTTCGATATAATACCATGATCGATCCGTGCGGATCACTATTTGATTTTCTACAAAACACTCAATTAATTGTGATATTTAAATATGTGTGCATGCATGCTAATGCAGATGCCCTGTATCGGGTTGCTCCTTCTCGGTTGCCTCCATTCACTGACTAGAAATGCCGCTCCAACTTTAATCGTCCAACTAACTCAAGTACAAGCTGGGTTCTTGCGTTTCTTTGTGCTATAGGCTGCCAGAGGGGGATTTATTTAGACTAAACTTTGAAGTGCAGTAGCGGATTATGCGTAAGTGGATATCAATACCGTCTTCTCGAATCTTCCCGATGCTGTCGGGTTATGTCGTCAACGCCAGCGCTGCCAGTTGGTGCTGCTAAATACATGCTGTTCTACGCGCTAGCTTTCAAAGGCCCTAATAATATCGGCTTGGCATGGTGCCGCAAGTCTTTTGTAAATCATTACAAATATCATTATAGTTAAGGTACAACTAAATATCATCATTAATATAGTCCAAATTAGCTAACCCGGCTCGCTAAAGCTAACTAAATATTCAAACTAAATATTTAAACGCACGAACTTAAAAAGTCACAGAATCGAGTGCGCCTCATAAAACTTAACCTGGGCCGTTTGGGTCGGTGCTTCATTGTGTATTAGCAGCATGGCAACGCAATGGGTATCCGGATCCCCATCTCTTCCGGAAGCCATCGTCACCTGGCAAGCCCGGAACTGGCTGACTGGGCCTTTGCCTGCTTGCCATTGCTCGTATTCGATGTGGAGCCACTTGCGGTGGCCGGCGCTGCAGCCGCATTCTGCTCCCGATCCCTTTCGGCCCGATGATGGTGACCATGCTGATGGTGATGATGGTGGCGCCTGCCGCCGCGATAGTGCCGCCGATTGTGGTGATAATTATTGTTGGTCGGCTCCGGCATGATGCGGTGGGTCTCCTGCACCACTGGCGCAAATGTGGAACTAGTTGTGGGTTTGATAACCTCCTCCTTCGCCGGTCCCTCCAGCTTTTTAGCTGCCTCGGCTTCCTCTCGACGCCGCCTTCGCCTAATGTCCTCCTCCGTCTCGATGGAAATTACGGCCGATCCCTCGGCATTTACATCGATAATGGCGCCGCGACTCTTCTGTTGCAGATACAACTCCGACATGCGCTGCTGCATTTGGCGCAGTGCCTCGGTCACCTTAAATTCCGGAGCATTCAGCAACTCAGATGGCGGCATAGCGCACTTGAGGCTATCCGTTTCGTCGCCAATGTGCTCACGGCAAACGGGGCACAGGGCCTGGAAGGGATCGGCCGTCTTCTGGAGCCAGGCGGGCAACTTATCGAACTCCTCCTGGTAGTTGCGGCGTAGGGCATTCAGATGCCGGGCCAGGCAGTAGCTGTGCAGGTAGTGGAAGCACTCGGTGCGTGTGAACTCGTCGCCATCGGCGAATCCATACAGGCAGACAACGCACTGGCCACTAGGAAGATTGCTCCCGCTCAGGTGCTCCCGCACCACCTCGATGAGGTCGAAAACGACCGGAAAACCAATTGACTCCTTTATCTTGGCGTTGCATGCGCTTCGGATTGCCTCCAAACGGGCATCGTCCAATCCCCGCGGACGCAGCAGCTGGAATGTTGGACTCTCCTCCGGATAGCCAGGTGTTGGATGCACCTGCAGTGTAACACACACATACTGCTGCTCCTCCTCCTCTCCGGTCAGCGGCAGCACCGTGGTCTCGATCTGCTCCACCTCACCGCTTTTCACGGAGGTGGAATATTGGACAACTCACTGTAGTATCGAACACATATATGGGTAGCTACTGTATCACCTACCTGGATGTACGTTTGATGCAAACATCTTCCATTAGGATAGCTTCCAGCGACTCCACTTCGTCTTGTAAACTGCAAGGGTGACCAATAGTTAAACTACATAGTAATAATCACATTGATTTGCTTACGCGTCCATTTTACCGCCGGTCAATTCAGTATCAGTGAGTATTTCTAGAGGTTTTGTTTAAAAAATCGATTTGAGACAACTGAAATTGGCGAAATAACGGCGACCGTTTGTCGCTTGGCCGAAAATGCCAGCACTCAAAATTTAGAGTCCCTAGTTGTCATTAAAAATCAAGTTGGCAGCAACGCTGCAGCGGTCACACTGGCCAGCATAATAATTTTCGTTTTACTATTTTGATGGTCGAAAATCCTAACTATTAGTAAGAAATGTTGCGCAGAGGCTTTTTATCTGGCATCAGACCAACCCAATGGAGCCGCCAAATGTCGGTGCTGGCCAAATCCCTGAAGTACACACAGCACGGCGAGCCACAAGAGGTGCTGCAACTGGTGGAGGACCAACTTCCCGATCCCAAGGACAATCAAGTGCTGGTGAAGATTCTTGCGGCTCCCATTAACCCGGCGGACATAAACACCATCCAGGGTACGCTGGCCATTTGGATATATCATAAACAACATATATCAAAATATAGCCATAACCTACGTGAACTATTTCACTATGATACAACAGTTCCTCTAGTGAAACGACTGGGATAAAAAGTGTCGATCAGAAAAGCTTGTTTTAATGGTATCCCCATTTGTTTAGAAGATTACCAGGAATATTATTTTCAAAATGCTTTGAATATTATCAGTAAATCTTTGTACTTTGAACAATGCTCACCGTTGCGGCTGTAAATTTAAATGAAGCTTAGCTCAATTCATTTAATCTCTTATCTAACCTTAAAAATATTTACAAGCTAAATAACTAAATCATAATCTTTATCAAAGACACTTTAATAATGATCATCGTTAATCCCGTACAGGTAAATACCCGGTGAAGCCCAAGTTCCCAGCAGTTGGAGGCAATGAGTGTGTGGCGGAGGTCATTTGCGTGGGCGACAAAGTCAAAGGCTTGGAGGCGGGGCAGCACGTCATTCCCTTGGCCAGTGGTCTGGGCACTTGGACCACGCATGCCGTCTACAAGGAGGATCAGCTGTTGATCGTGTCCAAGAAAGTCGGCTTGGCGGAGGCCGCCACCTCGACAGTGAATCCCACCACTGCCTACCGGATGCTTAAGGACTTTGTGCAGCTTTGTCCGGGTGACACGGTCATCCAAAACGGCGCTAACAGCGCCGTCGGCCAGGCAGTGCACCAATTGTGCCGAGCCTGGGGCATCAATAGCATTGGCATTGTACGTGACCGACCAGAGATTGCCGAACTGAAGCAAATGCTGCAGTGCCTGGGAGCCACCGAGGTCCTAACCGAGGCCGAAATTCGCACCAGTGACATCTTCAAATCGGGCAAGTTAAAGAAGCCCCGCCTGGCCTTCAATTGTGTGGGCGGAAAAAGCGCCACGGAGGTGTCGCGCCATCTAGACAATGGTGGTGTACTGGTCACATACGGCGGAATGTCCCGTGAACCCGTCACCGTGGCCACCGGTCCTCTAATTTTCAAGGACATTGCATTTAGAGGCTTCTGGATGACTCGCTGGTCCAAGGAGAACTACAGCTCGCCAGAACGTTCGAACATGTTTAAGGAGATCTTCGAGCTGATGGAGCAAGGAAAATTCGTGGCCCCTAACCATGAGATGGTGCCCTTGGCTAAATTTAAAGACGCAGCGGCTGCTGCCTTGAACTTCAAGGGATTCACTGGCAAGAAGTACATATTGGACATGAGCATTTAGATGCGTAACTTGAGGCTGAGCCTGCTGTTTATTTACATGTACGAATTGTGTATTAAAATTGTTATCTACTGTGATACATTTTAGGCCATCTCCACCTCATTGGACTGGTACTTTAGCTGCAGAGTCATGGTGGATGGCGAGGTGGCATCGGTGACTGTTAGCTGCTGGCCGTCGTGTAACCCCAGTTCGCCCAGGCTCTGTGTTAGGTTCTTTCGGGTAGCCTCTTCTATACTCTTTACCGCGGACATGTACAAAGTCCGCCGTTTCCCGTCCTTCATCACAGTCGTCAAGGCTGGGTTCTTAAGCTGGAAGCGCGGGGAATCGCACAAAAGCTTTATCACATCCTCCAGCGTGGTGGTGTTGGGATCCTCGATTGGCAACGGCTGCGGTGTATTGCTACACGCCAAACAATTCTCCGACTTCTCAGCCTCGTAGGTGTAGGTATAGATACCGTCCAGGTCGTTGAAGTTCAGATAGTTTGCCATGCTATCATAGCAACTGGTGGCCAACTTAAAGACTTCCAGAGCACAGGCCGCGGCAATGGCTGCATTTGTACTGGCCACGGCGGGAATGATGTGCTTGACAACGCCTTGGACCAAGCGATAGGTGACTCCCGTGATGTTGAATTCATTTGACCGCTCCAGAGCCCGCTCGTAGACCCAGCCAATGTGCAGGGGATCGTCTCCATCTAGGGGCACTCCAAACGGATTCTGTTTCTCCCACTGTATGATCTTCACGTACTCAATGCAGTGCTCCGGCAGCCTGGGAGTATTTGCTATGGTGCAAAGGGGATAGTTGACTTGCGGCGGAAACAGGTCAAGCGTGCATTCAATGCAGGCCGTGAACCCGGGCAGGATGACTCGTGCGTTGCCCTTGAAGCCCTCGGTGCCGCCATCAATCATGGGCACTATGGAGCTGGTATCTATGGTGCCGTCATCCTCATAACGCAGCATAGAGAGCAGCATGCCATTGATCCAACGCCTGGCGACGATAGAGTCTAGGCCACAGACAACCAGGTGAAACTGCTGGTAGAAGGACTCATCGAAGTCCTGGATCTTCTTGAAATGCGGTGTCACCCGGCAAGTGGGCACTCGTGCGTTGATGAAGCGAGCCGCGCACTCAGCCTTGGAGGCGCCAATGTCGGTGCGGCGGAACAGAAACTGGCGATTCAGGTTGGACAGCTCGATTGTGTCCATGTCGATGACGTGCAGGTTGCCGAAGCCCATCAGAGCCAGATCCTTCAGTAGTTCGCAGCCCAGGCCGCCGGCTCCGATAATCAGAACCTGACACTTGGTCTGCAGGAACTCCAGGTTTTCCGGCGAGGCCGCGAAGCCGTCCTTGCAGAAGGGGCCTTCGCGTTCCAAGACATTCCGCAGTCCATTGAACCGCTTGCTCTGCAGGATCAGGCCAGGATTGGGTGAGTGGGCAGACATTTTTCAAACAAAATCGAGACTGTGACACGTTTAGCAACACTGTTGGGGTCAGAGGAAATATTAGTGATGGTATGTTTATGTCAGTAATAATATAAATTGACAGCTCTTAATAAAGGTTGGACACAAAATGAAGAAGAACTTAAGATTAAGTAAAATTATATCAAAAATGCAGATAGCTAGAAAATAAAAAAGACGGCTGATTATTTAATATATCGAAAAGAATTGATAAAGCAACACGATCATTGCGATACTTTTTTTTTACATGACTTACGTGTTTTTTCGAGCTATCCACGAGCGGTCACACTGCACTGTTGGCGTCAATTTGAAAACAACGGAACTTGAAAAAATTCAGCGCGTCCTTTGCAGCGTGCTCCGTTTGCCACTCTATTTTTGGGGAAATAGTACTGATTTTCAGTAGAACTCGAAGTTGAATCAAAGCAACCCGCGTGCAGGCAATCCCTGCGAGTGAAAACCGATCCCCTGAAATACGCAGACAAGCAAAATGGCGCTCTCCGCCTTGGCGTCCTTTGATGATCTGCGACGCTGCATGCAAGTGCTGACCGATGGAACTGCCGAGGAGGGTGAGTAAAGCAGAGCAATAGAGAGGCGATTGAAGCCCTACATGATGCTTGTATTCCACATAGAGTTCCTGCGGTTCCTGCGCATGTTCGAGCAGTACCACGAAAAGTGCGCTGGCTACGCGGCCGAGACGGCTAGGATCCAAAACGAGCTGGACAAGTCGCTGACCAAAATGGGCGACTTGGAGGGCAAACTGTTTCACGCACGCCGCATCATCGACATGGAGATCAAGGCGCGTCGCCAGGCGGAACACGAACGGGATGCCATGGAGGGCAAAATCATGGCTGTGGCGGATCTGCTGCGTCACGAGCGCAATCTGAATAACGAGACCCGCGACAAGCTGGCCTTTCTGCACACACTGCCCTCGTCGAGGAAGCGCAAGTCCCTGAACGCCGTGCGGGAGGACAAGTCCTATGGCGACATCAACTCCACCGGATCGTTGCTGTCCGATTTGTCTATTACACACTCCGAGGATGACTTCCTCGATGTGCGCACATCAAAATCTTGGCGGGAACATCGTCCCTCGCTGCCCAAGAATCAGATTCCTAGCGTCGGCAACAAGAGATCGCGATTGAGTACAGGACTCAATGGCAGTATGTCCGGTAATACACCAACCACCGGTAAGTCGCGGCGCTCTGGCGTCGGTATCGGAGTGGAGCAACACACGGTGGACGTGGGTCAAGGCGCTGAGCGCTTTTGTGCCACTACCAAAGTCACCATACCGCAGGATGGACAGGGTGTGATTCGAGCAGAGTCGACCATTGAGTCGCTGCCCGTGATTGGCGGCAACGAGAAGATCGGCGATGGACTGTCCTCGACGCCACGGCGATCGGTCCTTAAGGAGGCCACCGCACCGCCGCTGACGCCGGTAAATGCGATGGCACCCCACGTGATCGCTGAGTCCGGAACGCCTTTGCAGCACCGTCCGCTGATGAGGAACCACACCTTCAGTCAGAAGACATTCTTGCGTGGCGACAATTGCGTCCAGTGCCAGAAACGGTAGGCTTACTAAAAGCTTTGCTCAAAGAACGTTTTTCCTTCATTATACCTTTATACCTTTTAGCATACGGTTTGGGGCCGTTGGCCTGAGATGTCGGGACTGCCCGGTGCGCTGTCACATTGATTGCCGGTATCTGCTCACCGTTAGCTGTGTGCCACAAACGGGAACACCCACAACGAAGACCTTGACTGGCTATGTCTCAGACTTTGCACCATCCATTGCACCCATGATCCCGGCACTGGTTGTGCACTGCGTAAACGAGATTGAGGCCCGCGGCCTCACCGAGGTAGGCCTTTATCGGTTGTCCTCGTCGGAGCGGGAGTACAAGGCCCTCAAGGAGCAGTTTTTGCGAGGCAAGGCAACTCCTCATTTGGGCAACACCGATATCTATGTGCTGTGCTGTTGTGTTAAGGATTTTCTGAGGTCCCTAACAGAGCCTCTTATTCCTACTAGCCAGTGGAAGGATTTCGCAAACGCAGTCCAAAATCCTGACACCAAAACATCGCAGGATATTCTGATCAAGTCGGTGAAGCAGCTACCTCAAGCCAATAGGGACACGCTGGCCTTCCTCATACTGCACTTCCAGCGAATTGCCCAGTGCCCAGTCGTGCTAATGCCGATCGATAACATCTCGCTCATTTTTGGCCCCACCATTGTGGGTTACTCCACACCAAATCCCGATCATCATGCGATCTACACGGAAGTTTTCACCCAGAATCAGGTGATGAAGGCACTCCTTGAGCTGCCCGTTTCGTTCTGGGAGCAATATATCGTTATAGATCCGACAAGAACGCCGGCCACAGTGATCAAGCGGGTGCCCAGCAACAAAAATGATTTGCTTTCGTTATATGGTAGGTTCTTTATGAGTTCATTCGATTCATTATTCTAATTGTTATATTTCACACAGCTACTCCCTTCAAAGGCGGTACCATAAAGAAGCGGAAGTTTTACGGCACACCGCCGGCATCTGCGCATAAGAAATAACTTGACTTTCCTTGTTGGAAAGCATTTGACGTGTTACTTAAGTTTACTTCAAGTATTTGCAGTTTTTTGTTTCCGGCCAGCCAACCCCGAGCTGTATTTGTACCCAACTAACCATAAGCTTTTCTTTATAATTACCACGTTCTACTATAAACTAAAGCACGTTATTCGTACTAACGTAAGTATACTCACCAGAGAAATAAAGTAAAATATGCATTTGAAAAGCAATAAGAACAATGAACAAACCTATGAATAAACGAAAGGAATATACAACTTCTTATACCACAAAAGTTCTTTTACTTTTTTTCGAGAAGGTAGAACATTTTTCAAATCTGTTTAGGAAACTTACCATTCTATACTCCTAATTAAAAATAACCACAAATATGATAAATATTTCCGGACTTTAATGCTTTTTAAATGGTAAATGGGAATGTTTTATGTGCTTCCGCAATAAAATGTGCATCACTACAATGGAAAACTAGATACAATTCGGGAATATCCATTTGATAGGATTATCTAAAACAAGATAAGCTCGTCCATTGATACATGCTAAAAATACTCTCTGCCGCTCAGAAAAGCCCATGACAGACACTTATGCACCTCTATCGTCATATCATCATCAAACTGGTTTGGACTGCTCCCGTAATAATACCCTTAGCTGCGCCATGGAGCCGGCAGTCTGTTGATTGTAACCCATTCAGAATGTTCAGAGCGCATCAGAATCTATCCATTCAGCTGTTGATTTTTCTCTCCTTGGCGGTTGCCATTTGCTCGGCACTGCCAAACGCCACTAGCTGCGGGTATCGTTGCGGTGGAGGCGACTGTATCCAACAGGACCAGTTATGTGACGGCACGGCCAACTGCCTGGATGGCTCCGATGAGACGGCCGCCATGTGTGAGAAGGTCTGGTGTCCGGGATATGCCTTCCGCTGCAGCTACGGAGCGTGCATAGCCAGCACAGCGGTTTGCGATGGCGTCCAGGACTGCGTGGATGGATCGGATGAGCAGGGCTGGCTGTGCCGCGCCCAGATGCAACAGGCTAACTGCGACAACTGGGAGATGTACTGCTCCTCTGGCCAATGCATGCCCTACTCCAAGTTGTGCGATGGCATCCGCGATTGCCGGGATGGCGATGATGAGCTGGAGTCCCTTTGCGAGGGCGTTGTTATACCAACGACTACGGTCAGTTCAACGACAAGAACTTCCACGGAGAGTAGTATTCATAGGATAACTCCCACTGCTGCTATGACACGGAAGCCACTGCAACCAAATCCCATTCAGGAGAACATGGAGTGTGTGGTTCCACAACTGCCTAACGTGATAGTTAGGCATTTCACGCAGGCAATTCTCACTGCAGGATCAAGAGTAGCCAATGGCACCCGTATCTACTACGACTGCCCGGCGGAGCACACGCTTAAAGGGGACAACCAGAACGTTTGCCAGGACGCATTGTGGGCTAGGAGGTTTCCCTACTGTGAAAGTAAGTACATATATTTACTAATTTACTCTTTATTTGTATTAATGGCATTTACTTGTAGCACCCCAAGCGTATATTTTTAGCTTGGCGATAGTAATATTCTGCTTCCTAATCGTGGTATTGGTGTTCCTAATTTGGCGTGTTCGTCGGGAAAATGGCACAAGAAGGCAACGTGAGGAGCACATTTGGCTGGTGGAGACCAGCAGTAATCTTCCCAAGCCAACTGGTATAGCAAAGGTCTAGGGATATACATATATATGTTCACAAAGCCAAAATTGTGATCACTTGTTTACCAACTTAGTTGTTGATAAAAAGCACTGTTAATTTTAAAATCTCTGGGCTTATGTTAAGCAAATAATGTAATTAAAAGTTATCCTTTCTGATGTTTCCAGCATCATTTGAAATGTATTTTTAAGCTTACAGTATAACGCTAAGAGCAATTATATATTGCAAATATATAGTAACATTCTAACTATGTTTTTACATTGTAAATAATGATCAAGCGTAGAATTTCGCTGTAACCGCTGTAGTGCGAAAACCACTTGTTGCTGTGACTCAAACTGTGACCGAACCAGTGACTGGAAATAATGGCATTTCTGCTGCGAGCTCACGCGGTCACACCATCCCACGAGTGCGCCAATATTGCTCCAGTGCTTCGCAGCGTAAGTGTCCCAAGTTCTAGAGTGGCTCCATGCCAGAGATACCGCAACCGATTAGATAACGTATTGCACTTGCAGCCGGCTCAGAGTTCCCTTGAAAATGGCCAACATTGCTAAGATCTTCGCCAGCCGTGCCCAGGGCGTCCTGCAGGCAGCCGCCCGCCAGCCACAGGTGGCCACCCGCTTCAGCAGCTCCTGTAAGTATAGGCGGAACTGGGGGGATCAAAGTCCACGCAAGTGATGCCCAGCTCCACCCTAAGCCGGAAAATCAAGATATCCAATGCCGGTTTCTGGCCGCCTTCTTTTATAGTTTTCCAGGCGAAATAAACATTGATTGCGTAACATTCGCGTATATACGATCACCTCATTTATGATGCCATCTCTTTTTAGCCACCAACAACTGGGAGTACATCAAGACCGAAGTGGCCGGCGAGAGCAAGAACGTGGCCGTGATCACCCTGAACCGCCCCAAGGCCCTGAATGCCCTCTGCAATGGCCTGATGAAGGAGCTGTCCACCGCATTGCAGCAATTCGGCAAGGATCAGAGCATCTCCGCCATCGTTCTGACGGGCAGTGAGAAGGCCTTTGCCGCCGGCGCCGATATCAAGGAGATGGTGGGCAACACCTACTCGCAGTGCATCCAGGGCAACTTCTTGAACGACTGGACCGAGGTGGCCCGCACCCAGAAGCCCATTATTGCTGCCGTGAATGGCTACGCCTTGGGCGGTGGCTGTGAGCTGGCCATGATGTGCGACATCATCTATGCGGGTGACAAGGCCAAGTTTGGTCAGCCCGAGATTGCCTTGGGCACCATTCCCGGAGCCGGTGGCACCCAGCGTCTCACCCGCGTCGTTGGCAAGACCAAGGCCATGGAGATGTGCCTCACCGGCAACATGATCGGCGCCCAGGAGGCTGAGAAGCTGGGTCTGGCCAGCAAAGTGGTGCCCGCCGACCAGTTACTGGGCGAGGCCGTCAAGCTGGGCGAGAAGATCGGCACCCACTCCAATCTGATCGTGCAGCTGTGCAAGGAGGCCGTTAACACGGCTTATGAGACCACCCTCCAGGAGGGCCTGAAGTTCGAGCGTCGCACCTTCCATGCCACGTTCTCCACGGTTAGTTCAAGTTCTAATATCTGGTCAACACTATCTAATCTCTTTTATTTTCTGACACCCAATAGGCCGATCGCAAGGAGGGCATGACAGCCTTCGCCGAGAAGCGCCCTGCCAAGTTTACCAACGAGTAAAAGGGGATGCTACCCTAATCCCTCCCAGCCAGCTTTGCATTTATATTATCTAAAACTACAGTTGTTTCCACGCAATTAAAACTTTAATCGTGATAATTTGAAAATGAACAATGTATCATATTTGTCATTAGTATATGTGACATGCTAGTCCGCATGTCAGGTGGTAATCCATTTCTATAAAGATGGTATAGCCACTTGACAGTCGGCTTGCTTGACCGATTATCCTACTTCTAGTCGAAACAAAACAAGTGCTTGGACGAGTTCCATGGTTTTGGGGAATGTCCCCTCTCGTTGCTTTCGAGCTTGAAAGGCAAGCTTTTTGGAAAGGTGTGCGCTGTGTAGCGTGGCCTTCGTGAAGAATATTCATATTCCATAATATGAAAATCTATACCTCCCCGCATCCTTCTCGAGCCTTGTGGAGTTTTGTGCCTGGAGGCATCATCGGAATCATCGCAACATCGAGCGCAGTGACGATAACTTCGTGACCGTGCATAGTGTTTATCCCTGTGCATGGGATACTGTTCTGTAAATCGGAAACGTTTTCCCTTTGGCTCGATCACGCAGGGATCACTTAGTTCCGTGGTAAACTCATAGTTTCGATACGTAACCACTCCTCGACGTATGCCCGGAGCTTGTGGCTCCGTTGGCCGTGAGGTGAGTAAGTAATCTGTGCATGGTCTGCATTCCTCTACCTTAGCCCTCTTTCGCTTCCGGTGTTCCTCCCACTCCCGCTGGGCCCGGGATACCAAAGGATGAGGAACTCGACAGGTGGTTAGACAATCACTTGAGTGGCTGCTCCCATGACTGCCACTGTCTGGGGAACACCTTTCATTACATAGCGGGGACTTCTTTGCCTGGGACCTGGCTCTTGGTGATCGTCTGGAACAGGTTGGTAGCCCAAAGGAGGAGTTGGTGCTCCTTCTGTACGTAATGGTTTCTGAGCCCGAGGAACGTGGGCGTTTGGCTCTTACACTTTTCTTTACTGTTTTAGACCATAACTTGGGATCTCTTGGGTCCCGTATGTCCCGGATACTGGCCTGATCCCTGAAGATGATTTTCCTGTCTGAAGAGTTGGTTTCGTTGCACATCGCTGTTTGGTTATCTTTCTGATGGTCCACATCAGAAGTTTCCCTTTCCTTGGACTTAGCCTTCCTGATACTTATAGATCGGGGTCTAGGTCTTTCGCTGCCCGATTGGTTGGACTTGAACTCAATTGCCTTAGATCCTGACCAGAGAAATCGCTTGGCAAATGCATGTAGTCTGGGCAGCAGGCGTGGTTTCTTTGAGAGATGCCTATCTGAGTCTGCGAATAACTTTCTCGAGATGAGTTCCGGCCATCTAGGACGGATCATTTTACTTGTGGAATGATTGTGCTCTTTCCAGTCAAGTAAACAGTCATTTGGTGCTCCTTTCCCATTTCTACTGTGTCCTAGGCCAAATGACTTCAGTTTCTTGCCACGAGAACAAGACAAATGATTGTGGTGATCAAAAGAATCTGAGCTAGTTATCTCAAAGAACGGATGAAGTGTAGATCTGCTGCAGGTACATATACCTTCACTTCGATCTGAATAATCCTCACTGCATGTGGGTGGTTGGATGCTCCTTCGGGGCACCCCACAACTGCGCCTGCTGTCAGCCTCCCTCAATCGCCGCTTCACCTGGCTCCTTACATCCGGATTCGTTGTGGACCAGTAGTAGGAGTAAGGTTTACTGTCTGGAAACATTTGCCGCTGGCACCAATTGTGCTCCGCGAGACGACGCTTCTCCGCCTTCCGAATATCCGGATCGACGGCGGACCAGAGGTAGCAATATGGCGGTGGCTTACTCTTGCACTTCGGGACTGGAGCACAGCCCCGATCAACAAGTTTCTGCTGTTCGGAACGATGAATGAAACCTCTATAGCCGAGGCTATTTCCTTGACGGTTTGGTGGGATTTCAATATCGTTCTGATCATGGAGGTCGGGTCGCTTGCGATGTTCCAGACCAAGTTCCTGATGATTGGAGACGGATGAGTAGAAAGTGTTCTCTGAGGGCGGATCTTCCTGGTCATCCGCCTGAGTCTTACTCTGGTCTTCACAGCAGTTCTTCTTACCAAAGTTCCTTGGTTTCTTATTTCTATTTCGGGATCGGTAGGTAGTTCCCTTGATGGCTTTGAAGAAAGGCCTATTCTCGTACTCAATGCAACGAGGATCACGAATCCTTTTGGGCTTAACATTTTTACCGTCACATATGGGTGGAACTCGGGTTTTGGGCTGCTCAATTGAGCAGGGACAGCTGCCCATCTCTTCCATGGGATTCATACTAGGTTGTGATTTCGATGCAATTGGCTTAGGGGGGTCTTGATTAGCTACCGGTGGCATTAAGGATGGATTGCTCGCATAAATTCTGTGCAACTTAAACATGTGCTGGCTGTCCCTTGCCTTGGGGTTGTCCCTAGCACCATTTTCACCTTTTTTCACTAAAACATCTGCTTTCTCTTTACCAATAGGCGAGTAGCGCGTTTTCCTGGGCTTTGTGTGGGATACAGGAGGATTGGAATCCGCCTGACTTAACGGGGCCTGTGGGGGACTTTCCTTTTTCGGAGGACATGAGCAGACCCTGTGACGAATGCAGTTCACATTGGTGCAAGGAAACTCCACAGGTGCAGCTGTAGAAATGCCAGGTCGCATGTGCCGGCTCTTACCCGCCGCATCGTACTTGTAGTAGGAGAAGTTGGGCTTGCGTGACCGGTACTTTCGCGGCAGCCTCTCCAGACCCCGCATCCTGGCGTGGTGCTGCCTGAGTAGGCTAAGGAACTCGGGGGACACCCGCCGTCCTGGCAGGGCGTAAGTCGCCGCCTTATCCGTTCGATGAAGAGCATGTCGTATGGGCACATGAAACCTGAAGCAGAACCTCCTTTTGCATGGCTTTCTTTCGGCTGCGGATCGGCGGGTGTCGAGATACCACTGCGCCGCCTTGTCATCCACATCGAAGTACTGCACTCCACTTCTGACCACTTTGGGAGGACGCTTAAACTCCAGCTGCGAAGGCGGATCGCGCGGCACAGTTGAGCAGCTCAATGGATCCAGACAGTTGGGTGCACAGTTCAGGAAGTCGTAGTAGGAGGTGCAGGTATTTAGCATGTTGAGCTTCTTTATCTTCAGAGCACTTAAAATATTCATCTCGAAAGGGAAATTTTGTTGTATTAAAACTGAAAAATTGGAAAACTAACCTAGTCCTACAAAGCTTGGTGGATCGATCCACAAATGTGTCAGTTATTTTTTAAAACGTATTACCATATTAAAAATGTTCCTAGAATCAAAGATTAATCTAAGGACAATCATAGGGTAAGCAGATCACTGTCTCGTGACTTTCCAAAGATTAATATTCGCTTCTAGGACTACCCTGTATCATTTTATACTTCAGAATATCTAAGGGCAACACATCCCTCGTTCCCGTTCTCTTTTTCGCAGTTCAAGATAATACGAACGAAGTTCTAATCGGCGCCTTTGGGCCTTTGCCTTCTGAATAAAGTGGGATTCTCGTTGATGTTTGCCTAAAGGAAGTTCAACTATTTGCTGAGATGAAGACACAAGATCGATTAACTTACCCTTTAAGAGCAATTTGCATAGGTAGCAATCACATTTTTTCCGTTCACTCAAGCGACAAACTTTAGCATCTGCAGAGGGCTTCTTCATTTCTGATTGATAAGTATTCATCTGGTCCCTCCAGATTTTGTCGGAATATAGACGTATTCTTATGGGTTTCGGCGGATCCGTTGCCGGACACATATTTACCTCGGGAATCTTGGGGACTCTTGAGAGATTTACAGGGTATTCGTGTGGTGCTAGTATCCTAATCAAAGAGGGGTACTTCTTTTGCGGCTTACCGTTCTCCACCGCAAGGGATCCTTTAGTCGGTGGCATATTACTTAGCCTGACGATATTTTCCGTCACAAAATCCCGAGGTTTTTTCTTGGGTCGAAAGTCCTCGCGGATGGCGACCTCCTGCATCAGTTTTTCAATCCGTGCTTGCACAGAGGCCCTTTCCTTGGCATAGAAGGTCTCATGCACCTGTTCCCGCATATGCAGATCCTTGAGAGCCTGACTCTCACGGGTCTTGACCTCCTGGCTCGTCCTCCGCAGGGATAAGATGCTCTGGCGATCACTAAATGCTCCCAAGGCAGGATCGGCAGGATCATGCGTCTTGGCCTTGTGCTTGGACCGCTTGGACTGGGATTTCTTGTAGGATTTCTCCTCCTTTGCCACACCGGCTATAATGTCGCTCATTGTTTTCTTTATGCCATCAAGCGGATCGTAGTCATCTGGAAAAGACTCGAACAAGTGTTCGTCCGCATCCAAGGCCTCGTGCTTATTAATTTCCCTTTTCTGTTTAGCTATCAAGGATTGGGCAATGCCCGCAGTGCTAATTACTGATCCTACAGATTGTTGGTACCTATCCGAGGAAGTCTGACTCGGTGTCCTGCCATAGAAAGTGGTTCTCTCGCTTTTCAAGTAGGAAATTGGATACTTGGAGTTCATCTGGGCTAGTATTCTCCGATCTGGCACTGAATTCTTTATGTAGTAACTAAATTTCTTTAGTTTAATCTTCCTTCCAGGAGCAGGAGAAACGCGATGCCTTGAAGAACGAATTGAACGTAGCGAGAACTCACTTGATGTACTAGATTGGTATTTGCTCTTAGGCTGGGCCGTAGTAATCCTATTTTTGGGTTTTGGAGCCAACGGAACTGTAGCAGAGTCTTGGGAGACTTCAGGTTCCTTCATCACAGAGTGTTCCCTAAAAGTTTGCCAGATTTCAGGCTTTTTTATAATAGATATCTGGTGGGAAGGCCGCACATCCACGCGCTTTTCCGTTGCTAATACTTTCTCAGATGGCTGCAAAACTTCCTGTTCAGCAAAGGGTGGTGTAGACGCTATTGGGTCCTGGTCCATCCAGTTTGAACTAGTGGTTTGCCCAGCATGGTTTATTCGAAAGTGGCTGGTCAAAGCCCGGTTTAGCTCTGGTATGATCATTTCCTTGCCCCTTAGCATTTTTCCAAATGGTTTTGAGTGCCTTTCGTTCGCTTTATCGCCGCTCATATGTCTGTGGGTTTCGGTAGCACGAAGGCTACTGGGCTCTGGATTTTTTCTTGGCTTGGACTTGCTAAGTCCTTTTGTTTCGTGTATGCTTACCGTGGAACCCAATAGAGTCCTGCTCTTCAGTAGAGGAAGACGTTCGGGCATCTTCATATCGCGGTCAGTTATCAGTTCATCAAAGGTCCTTGTTTCGGTCCTCAGCCTGCCCTTTAGCGTATTCTTGGATGCCCTCGAAAATTTGGCTCCCACATTGACGGTTTTGCCTTTACGATTTTTGCTGATTTTCTTACTCATTGTTGATGCAATTTCCAGGCGATTAGATGATTTCAGGATTGGATGAAACTCTGAAATTTTACCACGCAGCATTTCATCAAAGGTTTCTGTGTACGGAGTTGTACTTCGGTCTGAAGTACGTCTATGTGGGCTCTGTTCAGGGACTGGGACTTTCAGTTCGTGCATGCTCCTCAGTGTCGAAAAGTGTTTAGACATCTCACCATTTACCTCCTCGAGCATAGAGCTATAAGGTTTGAAACCCACCTGAGGTTTATTGTCCTCCTTAATCTTTCTGTAAATGCCCAGAGATGTGTCCAGTTGCCCCGTTCTCCTTAGATTGCTCTTGGTTACCCTTTCTGTGGATAATTGCTTAAACAGAGCCTGCTCTGAGTTTTTAGCAAATGACTTCTGCTTTTTCATTTCGCGAATTCTTTCAAGTTTCGGTTGTCCCAAGGCGTTACGATAATGATGATCACTCTTCTTGTTCAATCGAAGGTCCTGCGGAGCATTTTGAGTTTTATTTAAGTCAGATTGATGTTGAAATTTGTCCCCACCCTTGCGTTTACTGGGCCGATCTTGTTTTATAGACTCCTGCTTTTTCGAATCCTGGACTTGGACGTTTTCCTTAAGCTTTTTTCGATGCTGCTCGCGCCTTTTGTGCTTTTTAGGGGTGGTAGGTCGTTGGGCTAGCAATGTTGGTGTGGTATAGTTAAGAGATTTGCTTTCAGATAAGGACAATTGTAGGGAGGGTCGGGAGAAGAGAATCCTGGGACTTGCCGAAACCAGTGGTCTTTTAGCTATTGATATCGGTGTTGCATAAGGGGGAATTCTTTGTCCAGGAAGCAAAGATTGACCTCCAATCTCAGCGGGGTTTCTGCTGTTCTTTTGATTTTCCGGTGCATGATTTCTTGGGGCTTCCATTTCAGGCAAAAAATGTTTATTTTCTATCCTAAAACTATCTTCTTCATTCTTAAAATTTGAATTTCTTTTCTTGCTATTACAGCAAATTTCGTAGATCTCCTTATCGCAGAGTTTTGGCACCTTTGGTCCATTATTAAACAATATGTCTTGGGAGCTCTGCAGTTTTAAGTTAAATGTCAAATTAGGAATTTGTCAAACATTTGTCAAACTCAAAATGAGTTTTTTTATAAATTCCTCCGTTTAATGCTTTCAATTGTTGTGTTGCTTATATTTGCACAATCTATTATATTATATTTTTTGATATTATTCATGACCAACATTACGCACCTGAAATTTTGGTAGATTCCAAGCACTTTGCCTATTTAGCGCACAATAATTTTGTATCTTCCGACGTATCTCCTTGTAGGGACTTGGCTGGTAGCTGCACCAGCAGATGTTCGCTTTGTGAAACGCAGCCATTGAATGTGCTCCAAATGCAAGATGAATCCTTACAACAATGAATTTATTGTGTTTCCCCCACAATCGAAAATGCCAATTTGAACTAAAAGTCAAGGATGGTCCCACTGGCTGCGCTTAACAGCACGCTGTAAGCGCGAGCTTAACAGAGCCCCAAGTAAGGCGCTTCGATTCTTGCAGCTCTGAGATACTTTTTATTTGGCAAGAGTCCTGCGCGCTGGCAGTCGAAATTCCGTTGAGAGCGAAGCTGGCAAAAAGTAAAAGTGAAAATCAGGCCCTTGAAATTTGTTCATCAATTATGCATTGATTGAAACACGAGCGAGTGCTGTGTATTGTTTGTGTGCGCGCATAGCCGAAATTTTGAATCTGAAGTCTGCGAGTGGGCAAACAAATAAACTATTGTGTGTAAAGATTGTCATTCAGTTCCGTAATCCATAACTGCGAGAAGGCACTCGAGCGCACCCACCCACACCACGCACGCTTTATATACATATACACACACAGCAGTGGGTGAGCCGCCCCCACTTTGCCCTTGGCCCCACGGACCCAAGAAGCGTTCGATTTTTCACAACAGCCAGTGAAAACGCCAGGCGGAGAGCCCCTCAGCAAGCCGTGCAAACCGAACAAACCGTGCAACCCGAGCTGCAGATACCCATCATATCAACATGGACATGCTCAACCAGATACTCAGCATCAACAACGGTGGCGCCTACGGGGGCGGCAAGGCTGGCGGCGCCTTCGACCCCCTCACGTTCGCCATGAAGCCCCAAGTGGTCATCAGGGCCCTCTGCTGGGTGAGTTGGGGTTGGGACAAGACAAGCTGCGTCCGGGGAATCGCTGGGATTTGTGGACGCACACGCCACTCACATGACCCGATTGTCACACTGTTTACACCGCGCATAATTCATGAACTCATGCGAGAGCCGAGTCCTTCTTGGTCCTTGTGCATGGGTTCTTAATTTTCCTTGGACTCTCGCTGAAATATACCTGTTCTTAAATTCATACTTATTGCGTAAGCCAACTCTTTTCTGCTTTATTGCCCTCTTAGAGCTTAAAATTTTGGGATTTCAGAATTAATGTAATTTTCTTTGGTATATTTCTGAAACCCTAAAATTAAAAGCATCAATCGGGGTTGCAAGCATATAAATGCCTCTTTTCCCAAGGCTTTTAATAAAACTAGGTTTTTATAAATACTGCTTTTAAATTGACGCGTTAAACGAGGCCTTTATGTGCCATTTCGCTAAAATGCTTGCTCGTAAATGTTGCAAAAAGCGTGCGTAATTTCAGAATCCCAGAAAATCGTGAATGCTGCCACAGTGGCGCTCAAAAGTCCGATTTGTGTGTTATTTGTGCCACTAAATAGTGGGAGTGCGCTCTAGTGTTCAGCTGCAGAGGGACCATAAAAAGTCTCACGTCCATGAAAGCTTTATAATTAAATGTGGTAAGGTGCCCGGGCAATTGGCCACTAGGCTTAGGACCTTATTTTACCATCGACTTGATGTGCGTCAGCAGGGAAGTGGGAAAACGGCATAAACGAGGGGGCGGTGGCTCGCCGCCTGTTTGCTTTCCATTTGTGTATACGTAATATTTGCCCACTCTTTTGAGCAAGGACTCTGCGATGGCAGAACCATTCCCGCCCTTTTCTTCCTGGCCAAACAAACCAAACTTGGCCTTCAATCCGGAAATTGGGTCACAAACATAAGTACGTGTCTGCCGCGTTGTCTGTGTACTTGAACTTCTGGTTTGTTGCACCTGCTTACGAAAATCAATAGCGAAGTGCGAGTTCTATATCAACATAATAAAATGATGATTCGAAAGCCAAAATCCGATAATTGGTTAATCAGCAGAACTTGTTACTGAACGTACAAAAGCTGTTCAAATATCAGATCATACTTTTAGAACAAATTTCTTTCTATACATTACAATTTTAAAGACAATAAAGCTTTATAGTTGATTCCAACATTTCTGTGTGCATATAAAAAGACCATTTAAAGTTAATGGGCGCCCTCATTCATTGGGAATTTTCTTGATTTTTCAGCTCTTCTCGGTGGTGGTCTTCGGCTGCATATCCTCGGAGGGCTGGACGGAGAAGGATGGCAAGGAGTACTGCCTTTATAATGGCGACGGCATGGCCTGCAAGTATGGCAACATGGTGGGCGTCTTTGGGTTCCTGGCCTCCATGGGTTTCATGGGTGGCGAGTTCCTGTTCGAACGGATGTCGTCGGTGAAGAGCAGAAAGCGTTACGTCATGGCCGACATGGGTTTCTCGGGTAAGTTCTGATTACGTATACTCCTGCTGACAACACATAACTAATGGCAATCCGTCGTCAGCCTTCTGGACCTTCATGTACTTCGTGGCCTTCCTGTACTTGTGGTCCCAATGGAGCTCCTCACCCCCACCGCCGCTGGGAATCGGAGCTGGCAGCATGAAGACCGCCATTTGGTTCTGCCTCTTCTCGATCGTAAGCTGGGTTAGTAGATTTCCGTCCATTTAGTGGCTAGTTTGCTCAATTCTGGCTTCTTTCCGCAGGCTCTGTGCGCCCTGATGGCCTATAAGCGTTTCCTGATCGGCGCCGGCGACGAGTTCACCTCTGCCTTCGAAACGGACCCGGCCAACGTGGTCCACCAGCAGGCCTACGGATACTCCATGGACAACGACAACGATCAGTACAGCGCCTCACCATTTGGCCAGCCCCAGCAGGGTGAGTTCATGGTCCAATGCAATGCAACCAGTGATATAACCTCTTCAGTTCTGCATCATTGTGTTTAATACGTTGAAATATATATAAGATTTCACCCCATTGGGCACCTGATTAATGTGAGTTTTACCCGCAGGAGGCATGGAGCAGCAGCAATCCGGATTGGAGTACCAGCAGCCCACCTACTAAGGAATTACACACTTGCTCCTCCGTTGTCCGCACACACTCACTTCGATTTTGTAGTGCAACTGGCAAGGATTTACACGACTAAACAGCTACAACACACAAGTTGGCTTTACCATATACACCGATGTCGAACATATAACAAGAGTAACCGAAACAATAACAATACCAAATGATGCAACAAGCAGGCAGCAGCAGAATCCAATCCACGCACTGGCTTTAGCTATTGGGAGATATTGCAGGGGATATATCCGATGTGGGATGGATCGGATGAATAGTTTGAATAACTCGTAAGCTAGCCCTTTAAGTTGAGTGTGCAGTATTTGTAGTGGAAATTTGTTGCAATATATTATACAGATATACAACTAGTTATATATCCCATATGTATACATGCAACCCGCGCTTTCAACGTTGTTAGTTATTTAGTGTTTACGTGTACGTACCAAATATGATTTGATTTGTGCCAGGCCCTGGTCCCCCGATAATCAGCTTGTTAGCAATGGCAATAGCTCGAGACAGAGGGAAACATGATGTTTTTTAGATAAATTTACACACGTGCAGTGCAAATAGTTGAAAGACATACGAACCACTGCTCAAGCCACATATCCAATTTACCATCGGAGATTTACCCAACAACAAATAGCCATTTGGCCAGGGTCGACGCTTGGTTAGATGAGCAGCAGTGCAACCACTACAATAAACGCCAAACAATATGTAAATTCTAAGCCGTAAGAGATCAATACTATAACCGTAGAATTGTTGTGAGGGATTCAGTAGATTACGGGAGATTACTGCAGGAATATTTCTAGTTATGGTTCGCAAAACACGCCGAAATGAAATGGTATGGGGCACGTTCAAGGCTTACTGTTGCCCCCCCTCCCCACTACCAAAAGATTTGTATAGTAACTATAAATGCCCAAACAGTACCCATTACGCATTGTAAAGAAGCGGTTCCCCAGCAGAAAAATAGTGGGTGTGTTGGCCACTTCGATATACTCAGATCGATATCAATGAATGTAAACATATTGATTACATAAATGTTCACTTAGTGCAGCAACTTGCGATAACCTACAAATGTATTTGTTAAATTAAATACTATATACATATATTATATATTATATATATTTACGGATTGTATGTGTAATACGAAGCGCCCTGTTAAATGCAACAAGGAGATAGGGATCTCAGCAAATATACAAGTATAAATTAATCATGTAGAGTTCGTGTGCGTTATAAAAAGAGTAGAGAAAGAAACATAAAACAAAATTTACTCATTTAAAACTTAATGATCGATTTAAATAGCGAACCCGGCCCAAAATCGGCTTGAACATTTGCGAAACACTATTGTAATAGATAAACTCCTCAAGCAAGATTCTCAACTGGACAGCCCCTCAAGAAATAATAAATACATATTTTTAAAAATCAACCCAAAATCGGTAAAGTATTCTCTTTGCGTTAGTTGCAATATTTTTCCTGTATTTAAAAGACTGTTGTATTGCTTAATATACCCGTTACTCGCAGTGTAACAAATTTTTGAAGTTCTCAACTCCATAACTCAACTTATCTTGATCGGATTTTGAAGTGGCATACCTCTAAATGTTTCTGGCGCAATTCTCTAAAATCTGCATTCAAATTTAGAAATTTATTTTTTTTTAATTTTTATGTCATTTTTTGATGTGTTGATGTTGTACAAAGTCCAAAGAACTAAGAAATGGTCTAAGGCTCCATAACTCAACTTATCTTGATCGGATTTTGAAGTGGCATACCTCTAAATGTTTCTGGCGCAATTCTCTAAAAATCTGCATTCAAATTTAGAAATTTATTTTTTTTTAATTTTTATGTCATTTTTTGATGTGTTGTGTTGTACAAAGTCCAAAAAACTAAGAAATGCCCTAAGGCTGAAGTTCTCAACTCCATAACTCAACTTATCTTGATCGGATTTTGAAGTGGCATACCTCTAAATGTTTCTGGCACAATTCTCTAAAAATCTGCATTCAAATTTAGAAATTTTTTTTTTTTTATTTTTATGTCATTTTTTGATGTGTTGATGTTGTACAAAGTCCAAAAAACTAAGAAATGCCCTAAGGCTGAAGTTCTCAACTCCATAACTCAACTTATCTTGATCGGATTTTGAAGTGGCATACCTCTAAATGTTTCTGGCGCAATTCTCTAAAAATCTGCATTGAAATTTAGAAATTAATTTTTAAAATTTTTTTTTGTGATATTTTCCATTTTTGTAGTCGGTTCCTATCTTGAAAATTCTGGAGATAAATTAGGCTGTTGTTTGCTCTTCCACTCCTCTACGGTAAGATCACTCCACTGATTTATGCCCTTCTTAAAGGAAATATTTCCCAAATCGTATTGAACATTGTGCTTTTGTATTGAATTCCAGTTGTCGCAAAATATATTTCGGCGTTTTTTAGTTTCTGTGTCGTCAGAATATTTTGGCCCAAAGTCAATCTGTAATGTGTATAGAATAAGTTAGTTCTAATTAAATTGCAAACCAAATATTACCAGAAACTTGTTCCATGCAGCCTGACATGTATTGATATCCTTAGATATTTTTGTAGTGTTTTCAAGCTTAGAAAGCTCTGTATTAAAGTCAGGCTGTTGTTTCTTCTTCCACTCCTCTACGGTAAGATCACTCCACTGATTTATGCCCTTCCTAAAGGAAATATTTCCCAAATCGTATTGAACATTGTGCTTTTGTATGGAATTCCAGTTGTCGCAAAATATATTTCGGCGTTGTTTGGTTTCATTATCATCTTCATATTTCCGCTTAAAGTCAATCTGCAATTGACAACTGCAACTTTAATCAAAATTCTTTAAACTTGCATCCATATATTACCATAAATTTCTCCCAAGCCGCCTGGCATGTGTTATCATCATGGTTTATCTTGGACTTAGATGTGCTGATTTCTTCCTTAGAAATCTCGGGAGCGGGATGGATTCTCGGTTGATTCCCAAGGGCACGATCAGTCGTCTTATCATACTGCACATTTCCCTCCAGACTCGCCCTCCAGTTTCCACAAAATACACCGCGTCGTCTCTTTGCTTCAAATGAATCTTTATGTTTCGATCTAAAGTTAATCTGTAATTCAGACATGCATTGTAATTTGCAGTTGGTTTGAATACCTTAGCTGATCTTACCAAGAACTTTTCCCTGGCATCCTGGCTATCGTCGCTCTCGTCCTTGGCTGATTCTTTAGTGATTTCTGGCTTTAAGCTGTCATTTTTGTAGTGCACATCAAAGTCGACCTAGTATATATAAAACTTTCTCGAACAATCCATTCCTGGAAGCATATGAACATGGAGCTTACCAAGAACTTTTGCCATGCTATCTCGCATTCCTTCTCGAACTCAGATAAGCCAGAAGTCGATGAGTCAGTGGGGCTTTCCCCAGCAGTAACCTCAATCTCTAAATTGAGTTTTGGCTTTTCAGGTGATGTGCTCGCTGGTGCACCCACAGCCACGCCCATCAAATACAGGATCAGACACAGGATAAGAGCTGAGCTCATCTTGAAAACTTTTCTCGTACTGCGCTCTGGACTGCGAGAATCGCCAATTTTATAGGGGATACATACATGCATGTGTATGTATATAATTGCAAGTACTCACAACTCAGCTGCATTCAGAGAGCAACAGTAATAAAAACCTCCAACGAGAACCGCTAATCTAGTCTGCCTCTCTTTTCTCTTAAAAATGGATCATTCGAAAGAGTAACTGCATTTACGTGACCTTGTTCACCCACTATATAAGAACTGCCATAATTGGTTTATGTTCTTTCGCTCAATATTGAATTAAATTAATTGGCAATTTAAGCCCGGCTTTTGTTTATATACCCATTACCCGACGGGCATACTAGGTTCGTTGAAAGGTATGGAACGGCTGGTGTATAAAGTGTTTTTATTGAAAACGTTGCTGGTAGCGCTTTCCAGGGTAACGGCGTTCACATACGAAGCGCTGCAAGAAGCGTCATGGGTATACAATAGTCGTGGCACCCGCCGATAGGCCTATCTCTTGTTATATAATCGTTTATCTTTAATTTAATTTCAAGTGCTATCCACCTTGCCCAATTGAAATTTATTAGTTTCACCAGCACTTTTCCACACAGACTTGTTCTTCATCAAGAACATATTTTCAAAACAAATATGTCCATAGAATAGCCGTTAAGTCTACGATCTATACTCCCAGGTTTTTCGAAAAACTAAAGAACGCAAAGCGATAAGGAACTTGTTTCATTTATTAACAAAAGAAACAATGTTATAAATTCGTGGCTTGTAATTGTCTATACTATCTATGTATCTAACTGGTATGCCTACAGTATGGGATAGCTGCACTCGCTGGCGATGCCGCAGAATCCGCCTGCATTCCGGATGAGGCGCATAAAGCCGCCCTCGCCCCAATTCTGCGAGTATGAGTTCTTGATGATCCAGTAGTCGCGTCCGTTCTCCGATCCATAACCCACCACGGTGACCGAATGGTTCACCTCGCCCTGGTTGCACTCCTCGTCCTCGTAGATTCCACCGCCGTACTGCTCAAACGAAATGGTGTCCGCGTTCATGGAGCAGGCCAGTGGACCCAGCGTGGCTATCACCTCCTTCATCTTCTCCTCATCTCCCGGCGTAATGGTGGCATAGTCGCGGATCTTCACCAGACTCTCGCGCGGTGGGCGGCCGACGGTATCGTTCTGGCGGCACTTCATCTCCGTCTGCGTGTACGGATATTTGTTGGCCAGCGTGACGCCGTGATCGCGAATATACTCGAAACCGTACTCCTGGAAGCCACCGTCGCATCCCATGTTGCCATAGTCATCGGCACAGTCCACCAGGTTCTGCTGCGACAGCGAGGCCAGCACTGCAGTCCGCCGGTAAATGTGACCCTCAAGGGATCCCGTTGTGGCGAACGACCAGCAGGCACCGCATCCCACACCCTGGAATCCGGGCGGCGTCACGCCTCCCTTCTCGCGCCAATCGAACGACTCCGGGAGATTGGCACTCGCCGGATTCCTGGCAGTTACAAAGTTGATATGGCCATTCGTGTATCTCCTGCAAGTTAAGAGTGCAAGTTAGTATATACATATTAGTAATCGTTTTTCTAAAGATTAAATTCAATTAGTAAAACCATAACTATCATAAATTAAATATGAAAGTGTGGAATGGTTTAGATTATACGGTGGCAATGAATTATACAAATATCTTTTATTCATAATGTTTTGAGTAATAAATACAAACATATATGATGAACAACCGCATCATGAAACTTTAGCTTTGGTGCCCCACCACATAGTGAGTAATAAATTAGCTCAACAAGGTAGGGTTTTGTTTGCTTCCACCCATTTGGCTTAAAGTTTTTGGTAAACCACAAACCTATGGTCGGAATTTCTTGATAAATTCATTACTTCTTAATTGGCAAACCGGCCAAAACGATTGGCACCAACGTAATATTACAAATCATGTAGATGATAGACCCAAACCCGTTTGAAAGTTATAAGCTGGGTGATAATTCGTTGATGATTAAAGGAGACTGGCACTGAGTCACAAGCTGCTACTTACTCGCCAAACTCGGAGACCTTGGAGCCCAGCAAGGAGGATATCTCCTTTCTGGTCATGTCGGCCAGCATATTCACGCCCAGCCGGAATCCGGAGATGCCGCTGTCGGCATTCTTGTTGCTCAGCGAGATCAGCGACATCTTGGCCGCGAAGATGCTCTCCCGGTAGAGCCGCTCCTCATCCGAGTACACCTTACCCGTCTGCCGGAGGTAGTCGTCGAAGTTTTGCACATCGCAGAGCTTGGGGAACGACTGCAGTTGCTGCAATGACACAGCACCCAGCAGGGCCAGTCCCAGCGCCATCTGCAGCCACATTGGTGAGCACATCCGCATCTGGAACGGTGGACAGCAGAGAGAGAGAGTGGAAAGCGTTAGGTAACCACTTGGCCAACACATAGTTACACCATGCCCATCCCGCGACACCTTTTCTTGCCATATCTGTCAACGTTAATCGCTGGCCAACTTGGCCCGACCATTCACCTCCAATCGAAGCAACCTGCCATGCAGATTATGGCGTTTCTTATTGCTCTGCAACTCATAAGAGGAATCTATTAATTTATAAACAAATTCACAAATTTGCACGATTTGGAAACAGGCGACTTGTGTGGAACAACTGAATTCATTCGTTGACTCGCTTTCAAATATTCATCCAGTTTATAGCTTTTGGTAAATATTCAGTGGAGTGTCCTCATGCACCATTAATTTGTATTCGTTATCTGCAACTCATAAGCGGAACCTATCAATTTATAAACATATTCACAAATTTGCAACATTTAAAACAGGCCACAAGTGTGGAACAACTAAATTCATTCGTTGGTTTCAAAATATTCATCCAGTTTATAGTTTTTAGTGAATATTCAGAGGAGTGTCCTCATGCACCACTAATTTGTATTCATTAATGGTGTGCTCAGATTAGATTAGATTAGCATTTATTTTATCTCCTTAAGTTAATTAATTGAATGCAATTTTGGGGGAAAGCCAACAAAAACGAACAAACTAATTAATTTTGTGTTTAACCGGCATGTTTTTGAAACAACTAAACCATAAACTAAACCAAATGAAAGAAATTAAAAATTTTGAAAAAAATGTGGGCGTGACAGTTTGGGCATGACGGTTTGTGAACTTCCTGGTTCTATAGTTCATACGGACGGACAGACAGACGAACGGACAAACAGACATGACCAGATCGAATCGGCTATTGATCCTGATCAAGAATATGTATACTTTATACGGTCGGAAACGCTTTCTTCTCCCTGTTACATACTCTTCAACGCATCTAGTATACCCTTTTACTCTACGAGTAACGGGTATTATAAATATTATTTATTATTGTTTCTTTTTGTATCCCGCTGACCGTCTGCATCTGTCAGCCAATACGTTAGTGGGTAATTAATCAATCACTGGCTTTAGTCGCGTCTTAATTTCGCAATTTTGTGCGATCTAGCCAGGCTTTATTGACTTTTCAAACTAGCAGAGCATTCGATGTTCGTTTTTCCGGTCTGGTTTCGCGAATTCGAATTCAATCACCGATAACTTGTGAATAATTACTGGTTGAATAAGCTCATTTGCATGTGCTTAGCATAGTTACATTAGTGCAAGCTATTCGATTAGGATGAATTTCGACATGTGAATTTTCGCCTCCTCTTTTATTTGCTCAGCCCAAATTGGCTTCACCGAAGGCCCAATTAAATCAAAATCAAATCTAGATTTAGATGGGGCAACCGCTGGCTAAGATTTCACTTTCGTTGCCATTAATACTGATCACATGCTGTGCCTGGTGAAAGGCGATGGATTCCCTTGTTATAACCAAATTCCAAATCGCGTGTACGTTGTAATTGCAATTGCAGTTCTCTTGTCTTCAGCGATGCTTTATGAATCGAATACGCACACGCACTACACAATACGAGTAAGTTGAAGAGCTCGACTTAATCACCTTTTATGAGTATCTGGGAGAAATGGTCGAACACCTTCCGCGTCCACAAATCTATTCGAAGATGCTGACTCGAAGACTCGAAGACCGGCGAGATTATAAGCGGCGTTCGACCTGCACACCTCGGTTTTATAGGGTCTGGAGCTGGAACGTGGGACACCTGGCCAAAACTGGATGGGCCACCACCAATTTGAAACTTTTTGAAAACCGAAAAGCGTATTCATATTCATTTCGACTGGCTATCTGGCTATCTGGCTTACGGCCCTATAGCTGCCTCCATTTTATGCATGCTTGGTAATTGTCTATTGCCCAATAGGTTGGTGGCTATAACAACGCATAATAACTCATTTGAAACAAAAGAGAAAATAGTCAAACATGTTTTTAAACAGTTCGTAATTAATGAGATCCATCTCACAGCTTCCACGCATTGCACTATTAGTTGCAGTGCCTATAAGTTACAAATATCTTTTGTTTTTCTGAGCAGCTTAGTTTTCTTATTGTTACTACATTGTAAATAAGTCCTTAGGTTGCACACATTCATATTCATTCAAATGTGGATGGATAAGAATATTGGTTTCGACTTTTAATTCCTGTTAATTGAAATGAAACCTTGAGGAGATGAGTAGGAAATTTGCAGAAATTCAAGGTGATCCCGCATATGCCAAGCAACTCATTTAGCACTTGGTCTGCAGCAGTTTGGCGAAGTCATCAAACAGGCGTATCTATCTATCTATCTTTCTATCTACGTATCTATCTATCAGCGGTGTTGCAACCAGAAGACAGCGCAAAAGACAAAACCTCATAATAGACGATAAGTGGGCCTTAGAGAGAGGCGTTTACGATGCTCCATGGGCATGGGCTTGGATATTTCTTAACTGGGCCAGTGGGGACTTCGAATTAACAGAGATACGAGAACCCACCGAATCGCAGCGATACGAAACGGGGCATTTGACAAGTTTATTGGGCAAACAAAGCGCACCCCGACTTTTCCATCTAACAGGGGCTTATCGAGAAGACCCACCTAGAATATGGATACTACGAGTACTACTATTTCATTCGAGTGCTGTGGGCTAAGTGCGAATTCAAGGCCCCGTAGAAATCTATTTGCACTTTTCTTGCGAAAGTAAGTCGCCATGGTAAAGTTCTATTTGCGTTTGCAATCAGAAGGAGAGTTGCCGGTGCCTATAAAAGATCGTTCCATCGTTCTTGCGGCATTAGTTGGTGTCGATTCGTTTTTCGTCATGTTCAAGTTGCTACTTTGCTGCCTTCTGCTAACCACAAACCGTGGATGGGCCTTTAATCATGGCCAGGATCTAGTGGACTTTCAAACTTACGAGGTATGTAGCCCCTCATCATTCTGGAGACAACCTTTAACTAGGTCACACTCGAATGTACTTTCATATCTTTCATCTTATTGCACTGAAAAGAAGTGCAAGTATGTAGATATCATTAGTCTCGAAATTCCACCTTTCTGTTTGCAGGATAATTTCAACAAGACGTATGCCTCGACCTCGGCTCGCAACTTCGCCAACTACTACTTCATCTACAACCGCAACCAGGTGGCCCAGCACAATGCCCAGGCCGATAGGAATCGCAGCACCTCCCGCGAGGCAGTGAATCAATTCTCGGACATCCGGCTGATCCAGTTCGCAGCCCTGCTGCCCAAGGCCGTCAGCACGGTGACCTCGGCGGCCAGTGATCCGCCCACCAGTCAGGCGGCAGCCGCCACCTTCGACATCATCACGGACTTCGGACTCACCGTTGCCGTGGAGGATCAGGGCGTGAACTGCAGCAGCAGCTGGGCCTATGCCACCGCCAAGGCCGTGGAGATCATGAATGCCGTGCAGACGGCCAATCCGCTGCCCTCGTCGTTGTCCGCCCAGCAGCTGCTGGACTGTGCGGGCATGGGCACCGGATGCAGCACCCAGACGCCCCTGGCTGCCCTCAACTATCTCACCCAGCTGACGGATGCGTATCTGTATCCGGAGCTGGACTATCCGAATAGCAATGCCCTGAAAACGCCGGGAATGTGCCAGCCCCCAACATCCGTGTCGGTGGGCGTGAAATTGGCCAGCTATTCCACGGTGGCCGACAACGATGATGCCGCCGTAATGCGTTACGTGTCGAATGGATTCCCCGTCATAGTGGAATACAATCCGGCGACCTTTGGATTCATGCAGTACTCCAGTGGCGTCTTCGTGCAGGAGCCGAGGGCCCTGACCAACCCAAAGAGCTCGCAGTTCCTGGTGGTCGTGGGCTACGATCACGACGTGGACTCCAATCTGGACTACTGGCGCTGCCTGAACTCCTTCGGCGAGACGTGGGGCGAGCAGGGTTACATCCGGATCGTGCGCAGGTCCAACCAGCCCATTGCCAAGAGCGCCGTCTTTCCCAGTGAGCTTGCCTAACAGGGATTGCGATCCGACCGTACTTCCAGTAATAAATTTAAGGTTTACTTTCATATATTGTTTTCCTTTCTGATGCCCTAGGTGCTGTAAGAAAGTTCTATGATAGTCCATAGTTTCTAATGAACGCTCAAGAACCATATATCTACTACCTGCCTAAGGGAATTTGAATCCAAAAGGAAGCAGATTTAGGGAATATCTCAAGCTAAGCTATGTAACCCATCAATATTTTGACCATATATAGAAGGTAATCTAGTAACAGATCCCCCGCGTCACACCAAAAAGTATCGTTTGGTTTTTGTTGTGAAAGCTTACAGCTTTTTTGTCTCCATTTATTGAATTTACCATTTTATTTAGTTTATTTATTGATTTTTCATCTACAAGCGGAGCTTTACAGACTTAAATGCTAAAAATTAACAAGTTCACTTTATTTTCTTTTCTTGTTTTTTTTTTCGCATCTTTTATCTGCTTATGGATTTTATACTATTATCTCTGCAGTGTTTTTTCTGTTATGTTTCGGTTTCTCTGGCATAATAAATAAGTTTCCCATTTTGTTGCTATCCGTGTTGCTGTGATATAAAAACGAAAAGAAATTATATAGATATATATAATATTTAGGTATTATATTTATGGTTATAGAATATTCGACTCAGCCAGCGCAGACAAAAGCTTTGTTTTTGGTGTGTGTTCTTTCTGTAGATTTCTTACGCTTAGTTCATAAATTTTTTAAGTTTCAGTAACTTGTTTGGAAACGTTTTATTATAAATACTTCTCATTATCATATTTCAATTGCATTAAATAATTTGAAATATATGCATGTATGTACGTTGTGTTTGCATTTTGTTTTAGTTTAGTTGTTAGTTTATACTTTTGGTTTAGAATGTCTTCCCGTCTTCTTGTGAAGCAAAGCTCAATGATATGATTCACGCTGAAAGGTGATTTAACGACTTTTTATTATTTCAATAATTTTGCAGTTTATAAAGTTTGCGTGATCCTGTGTTTCATTTTGTTTTCGTTTTTTTTTTTTTGTTTTTTTTTTGGATGTGCTTGAGTTGCAATAGTTTTGTTTGGGTACTTCCTTGGAAAATCGCTTCAGATGCAGAACAAAATCGAAATTATCCATCATAATCGGTTTGGTTGTGGAACCTTAAGTACTGCGACTAGTTAATGGGGTATTGATTTTAAATTTCCTTCTTTTTCGCCATTTAATTATTCTCTTATTTTTCGACTATTACGATACAACGGCTAGTGTTTGTTATCATTTTATAAATTAAAATTAGTTAGGTTTATCTACATATGCTCTCGCTTCTCTCTGTATTTATCTTATTATCTTTCCATATAATTCTTAATAATATTTAACTAAATAAATATAATGTTATATAATTTATGCAATTTTTCATGTATATATATATATATATATATATGTATATATATATCTTTGTTTTTGTTTTCTACACAAAATGATGTGTTTGTAACTGGTTTTTATATGTTGGCTAGTGTTTCTGTTTATTAATATCTTGCAATGCTTTGTGTTGACTGTACCTCGGTTTTGTGTTAGAATTGTATTGGGGACACAAATCAAAATGTTTATGCACTTTCCGTCTAAAGTATTAGGAAGATTTATGTATATCAGCCATGCTAGCAGCTCCACTTCCGCCAGAATTTCGTGGAAATCCGTTGAAAATGTTTCTTAGGGATCATGGCTGTATAGTATGGCTTAGTTTTCATGAAGCTTATGATGGACAAACTTTACTATTCCCTTCTCGTATTTAGTATTTGATGGATTGGATTCTCCTTTGGTTTCATTTATTTACTCTGTATAAATTTCAATGCTACTCTTATCATTTCCTCGTTACGAAAATTGATTTTCTGCTTTTAAATGAGTTATGAATACAAATTATTGCAATTTCTTTGCCGTAAAGATAGGTGTTCATCCTTAGAACTTGCACTAATCGGTTTCATATAGGGTTTGCCTTTGAGGATGCCCTTCCCCATTTATTTTCTTCAATTACACAAAACTGTTCAATTGCTAAGTATTGAGACTAGTACTCCGAACAAAAGCTTAAAAACAAAATGATAGCATGGATTTCCTTACCAGAGGTGGTTGATAGAATCCCCATATATACCTGACACAAAATAATCAAATAATCCTCTTTACTGCAAAGAATTTCTCGCAAAGATAGATGTTCATCTTTAAAATTTGCACTTTCAGGTTTCTTGAAGGGCAAGCCTTTAAAGATTCACCCAGTTACAAACTAAAATTTAAATATTTGTAAAAACAAAAGAGAACGGAGTTTTCATAAATAAATCCCCAAATTTTGAGTAAGAAAACCCTTTATCGCTCGATCTCATGCAAAAAGGTATTCCTACGTCGCTGATTTTGAGTTATTTTGGGTTACGACTTACGTAGTAGATCATGGATCTGCATTTCTTACTAAGGACTTTTTTTTTAGGGTCGACGGTTGAATTTTTTAGGCGGAGACATTTACTGGCAGTTTTTCTGTATTTTAAAATTAATTTCGAACAAAGGCTTAAAAAGGTTCTTTTATTACTGCCCCCAAAAGTGTGTGTTACCATTTTCAATTTAATCCTGCTGTTTTATATAATGCATGCGAACATATAATTTAGGTTAATTTCCGTATTATTCTTATTAGTTTTACGCTTACGAACACATTAAATGATATATATTAAAGTAAATTATGCATTTAAATGAGCATCAACTGCAGAACTGAATCGAAAAACCACTAAAAACAAACTCGAAAACGATAAGTACAGGTGTACGCAGTGAAATGCTAGTTCGAGCCCAATTTACGAGCTCTGGAATCGTATTGTGTGCCTCGAGTTCAGCAGGAGCGCCAATCCGGCAGCCAGGACGAGGGGCAGCATCATCCACTGGCCAGCATTCGAGTTGGCTCCGTTGCACAGATCCTTGGTGCAGGAGCAGTAGATGGCGGCCACGTCGTGGGTTCCCGAGCGTCTCACGCACTTGTTGTCGGTGTTCTCGTCTGGGATGTATCCGCATCCTCGCACGATCCGGGTCTTCCCGTAAACTATGGAGCAAGTATACCATTAGCTAATGACTTTTGGGGTTGCCATTTGGAACCTACTCTTTTGCACGGTTTTGCGGCACAGGGTGGGCTTGTACTTGTCCTTCAGGTGCTCCAGCGGCTCCTGTTTGCTGCAGTTCACCTCGCCAATGGAGTACGGCTCGAAGGGATCGCCGCAGCGGGGATCGAACTCGCTGTTGCAGTCGTAGCACATCAGGGCAGTGGTCACTGCAAATATTAGTTATTTATTAAAAATATAACAGGTAGTATCTACACAATGTATCTACAAGTTTATATTAACTAACAACTGGACAACATTTAGGACTTATGTAAGATTTTGTTGAAAGCTGATTATCTACCTATCGTCACTTATATCTATATAATCCTATTAAAGTATCTCTAAGTTGGCTTAAACCACTTTGTTTGGAGATGACGTTTAAAAGCTTGAATTTACATACGTACATATTGAGGCTAAAATGGGATTAACGATTAAATTTTGCATTTTGTGAATTGGCATTGAACGATTTAATACTTATATTTATTCGAACATTTATAATTGCTTTGAATATGAACAAATGCGATAATAGAACTTAAAAGCTAGAGCCAAACATGATGGGTATCTGTTAGTTTGCACTGTAAGTCCTATGTAAATATACAACTTGGCATTTATGTATGGCATGTATGGCATAAAGTGCATTTGTATAAAGCCAAATGTCAGGGCTTCGAGCTGCGTCAGTGTGTGTGAGTCTGTGTGTGCGTGTGTGTGTGTGCGGGCTGCACACACGCATGTGTGTGTGTATGTTTTTTTGCATTGCATAAACTTTGAGGCTTTGGCTTACCTTGTATGCAGCAGAGCACGCCTAACAACAACAACGTCTTCTCCATGAATGGCGACATTTCGTATGAATTTGGTTTGATTTCAATTAGTTTTGCTTGCGTTTTAAGTTGATGTTTGCACTTTTTCTCTGCCCGGCGGCTGGAGCAACAACTTGTTTCTCTGGCGAATTCCCTTTCGTTGGACAATTTGCGCACTGAATCGCTGCTACATCAGCATATTAGCCTAAACAAAAGGAATTTGTATAAGTTAAGCAGTCATTTGTGCGCATTTCCTAATAACCCGATGACGTTCGCCGATTTTGTTGTATATTAGACGACTGCAATGAAAAGTGAAAATCGCCGTGGCGAAAATAAATCCAAAAGGAGAGAAGAGCCAAAGCGAAAGAGGCAAAAACAGAAAGTGGGACGCAGCGGAAAGAAGGAGGAAGAGGAGATGCATTTTGGAAGGAAGCGATGAGGGGGGGTGAAAGGGACGGCAGGGCGACGGCGCAATGCAACTAGAGTGATTCCGCCTCTTTCGCACCACCAACTCCATCCTCTCCGTGAACAACAAGCACTCGCTCTCTCTCTTTCTCGCTCACCGATGACGCGCGCCCTCTAGCGACCCAATTAGTGAGCTAGTGGATCCCATGTGGAACGCATTCGAACGACGCGCTACTTGCGTCGTTAAGTTGTTGTTTTCCAATTTTCACCCATGTTTTTTGTTTTTTTTTTTATTATTTCTTCTTGTCTTGGGATCGACTGTCCATTTAATTGGATTGCAATGATTGCTCGAATGCAGCTACAGCTGCAGCCCCGCCTCCTCTTTTCCGCCCACCTGCCAATTGATTTTCCCACCCAGCAGTGGCAGTTTTTCCCATTTTTTCCGGATGGTGGGTAATTGCTAACGGTACTCGGTAGCTAGGTAACAAACTACCAATACGTACCGCCCATCCAAAAACCCCACCTTCCTATAATCTGCCCCCCACCCCCCGGGGGGCTTTTAATAGTTTAGCCCACGTTTGCGATTTGTGGCCAAGTGGTTTCACTGGGCATTCCATCCCCATACCCATTTTCCATTTTCCTCCGATTGTCGGTTCAATCTATTTTCCTTTTCCTTTTTTTTATTGAAAAGGCTTTGTTGGGGCTCTGCTTACGGGATTGTCCCCAAATCTGATTATATTGTTTAACAATGCTACTACTCTTTATATAAGCATTTAAAAGTATTAAATAAAATGTATGAAACTAGCTAGTTAGAATATTTAGGGCTTTAAGAGCATTAAGTGTATAACTCGTTTCTTTTTGTCTGGCAGCCGTAATAAACTTATAAATAAGTAATAAATATAATCTATAATTTTCTGAAGTTTTCTATATTGTTCAATGTCAGGCACATTAATAAACTTTATCACAATGAACAGTTTAAATTACCTAATTTGTTTACTACCCAAAGAGCTCATTGAACTTCCCTATAGCCTAACTACTTCCAAATATTGATCGAGACTAAGTGGACCCAAAGTTACCCCCTTTAGGCCCAATTTTAAAACCCCTTTTAGACCCCATTTTAGACCCCCCTTTTGGAGGCCCGCTGTGACTTCACTTTGGGCTTAAACAGCCAATTTCCTGGCCACTCAAGTAATTACATTGTCATCCCATTTCCGGGACTGCCTGCAGTTCGTTGGCCATTTGGGCCCCAGTCAAGCCCCCTTCGCCCCAATGGCACGTAATCGGGAAAAGTGCAATGCACTGAAGCCATAGATTCTAGATTCTAGAGCACTGCAGTTGGGAGCCCACTCCAACAATATTCGGGGCAGTCGTGGTGAGCAGGGCAAGGAATATTACGCATACGCCCCGTGCTGGCCAGCAAGATTTGGGTTTCTGGCACACGAACACAGGTATCCATCCGGCTGAGGATACACAGCCGTGCATGCAAGACGTCTGAGTGCCGAGCGAACGAGGAGCCAATCAATATGGTAGCCATGGGGCCGTTGTCATGTCGGCCACTCAATCCCCACAGAATGTCTGCTTCTGGTTGTTGGTCAACTGGAAACTGGCAACTGGCAACTGGCAGCTGGCAAGTGACGGGCCAGGAACAGGAAGAGTTGCAATCGGCAGGCCATATTTGATATCTATATATGCACATGTATGATGATGATATATGGTGGGTGGCTTGATTGAGTGGGCCTGGTTTCATGTTAGTCGCCCATCATCAGCAGTCGTTGTTCGGCTGCATTTCGCAGTTCGCAGGACATGCAACACCCTGCCTCTTCCGCCCTCGGAAAATTCAATAACTGACCCAGTTCAGGTGCTGTTCTAGCCCACTTTTCAGCCACCACCCCTCCCCATTCCGCTCCCCCCCTCGATGGTTTTTTCTCCTATTTTCCACTGTCCGTTCGTCTCCGTCTTGTGGCATTTCCTGCGGGAAATGTTTTGAGTTCCCATCCTGCGGCTGTGGGCCTTTCCTTCAGCTGCTTCTTTTTGTTGTTATGTAAGAGCCCAGACAATTGGCAGAAGCACGAATCTGGCATATCGATTTAGCCATTAAAGAAATGGAACGAGCTACCCAGCAACAACAACAAAAAAAACAACAACGCGAGCGGAACAAGTGGCATGGGAAAATTACTCAGGTGGCACAGGTAAATTCAACGGGGGGCTTGGGTCTGCACTTTTGTTGTGTAATGCCTTTCGGAGACCTCGAGGATTAGGGCATTCAGGGATCCAGGGATCCAGGGCTGCTTGCTGGCTTATGAACTTGGCCAGCAGCTAATTAGCCCGCTTAGGATTAGGTATTGTGCTGTTTATCTGGCTTATATCCGCAGCTATTCAGTTTTATTGGCACACTCTCTTCTACTGACGGTCCATTTGCGCAGGCAACTTGTTTTGTAATCACTTATGCACTGTGTTTCTGCTTCACTTTGAAGTCACTTTTCACTTTTACTTGGGCTGTTATATAATGCCCCAGGACCCCCACGTGTGTTTTCAATAGTTTTCCGCAAGTTTCCCTTTCGGTGCAATTTTCTTTTCTTTTCCATTTATTTACGTAAGAGTGGAGACATTCGCTATTTTCCTGGCTCTCGAACTATTTCAAGCTGATGACACCGAAGTGGAAATGAAAGGGCCCCCAAATGAAAAGCGAAAAGAAAAGCGGATGCCAGAGAAAAAGGGCTCAGAAAATGGGTGGTGGGTGATGGGTGGTGGTTGGGTAGTGGGTGGAACGGTTGGGGGCGAAGGGTTCCCGGGGGTGGGCGGATTTAAGTGCGATTCCAGTGCAAATTCTCTCGCAAGGACGAAGCACAAAGTCAAAGCGGCCGAGTGCGAAAGAGAGGTAGATCGAATGAGTGAGAGAGAGGGGGAGAGAGAGAGCGAGAGCCAGTCACCCTGAGAACGAGCGAAAGAGAGGGGGCACGAGCGCCCTTTTGAGAAAAACCAAGCGAAAAAAGTTAAATCGATAGCGAACCGCGCCACTGAAGCGGGATTATCTAACACGGCTTACAGTCCGCTTCGCCCAGAATCGCGACTTTTCGCCACTTTGCACTGGTCTCTAGTTTTTCCAGCTACCTTTCCGGTCTCAAAAAACACTCGAATTCGTACTTGAAATGCTCGATTTGTGATGCCAAGGGCCTCCTTTTACTTGCTGTGGACTCTGATGCGGTCACGCGACGCGGTAGATGCAACCCCAAACACGGTGAAATTCTTTCTGAGCGCTCCGCCAAATCCGCAGCTGTCCGCAGGCCGGCGAGATTTCCGCCGAAGCGTTTCTCTAGAGAGGGAGAATTCCCCGAGAGAGAGACTGCGCACTGGACACCCTGGCAATTCTCACGTTTTATACAATTATTTTTTATTCCGGAATAATTTTTAAGTATTTTAAAAAATCTAGCTTCAACACTCATATTTCAAATTACTGATTGAGTATTAGTATCCTGAAGAACATCTTAAAAATAAGTTCATGTTATAAATGTCACAATATTTTTACTTGGCACTTAAAGTGCTTCTACAAAATACAAAACATTTTTAATATAATGTTTTCATTTCTAGTATCGTAACTCGTTAAACCTACTAAAACTAAACTTAAACTATTACTTGTATTGTTCTCAGTTTGTTCACAACGAACACAAATTAATTTACAAAGTTGGTTTCATCAAGCTGAAACTGAAGATAACAACCCCTAACCCAAAACCCAGCGATTTTGAATAATTTGGCAATTTAGGTCTACATTACAATATTATATAATAGTGACTACTACTTCACAGCATATTGAGCAGCTGTAAGTGCTTCATTTACAGCTCGCGTTTAATCAAAAATTCCATTGCGCGCATTATTCGTAAACAAACTTACAAGTATGGATACTATTTCAACTATATCTGGACTAACACCTATTTTATTGACCTGCCCGTACATTTGTACAGTAACCTTAATATAAGATATTTATATTACACAGCGACTTCAAGTGAAGTCCTCAACAGCGATTCCATTTTCTAATGATTTATGACCCCAGTCGAGTTTTCAGCCCTTGATGCAATTCGTGATTTCGGTCCAGAAGGCCTGCACCTCAGGATCCTGCATAATAATGCGTTTCTTAACGTTCAGGACCATGTTTAGAACGTCGGCGTTTTTGCAGCCATCTCGTCTCGAGGATTTGCCATCCGCTGCCTCCGGGGAAAAGCCCTCCGTTTCCTGGTCATCCAAGGCATCCGCCTCGCCCGCCGGACTGCCCAATGGGCCCACTGAAGAAGATCAATGTATTGGGGGGAAAGCTCTTGCCAAATCAAGTTAAATACCTTTCTTGCACTTGGTCGTCTCTGTTTTCGGTTTGTCTGTGCGCTTTTGGTAGGGTTTTCTCGTTTTTGGAACATCTTTCGCCTTGCTGCGTTTGGCATTCGCATCAGTGGGCAACAGTTCGGGACTCTCGATGGGATTATCCGCATCCTGCTGCAGGCGCCGCTTGACGTGCAGATTCAGGCGCTCCTTGATGTTTTGCTGCTCCAGTTTCACCTGTACATTAGTGCATTCTGCCATGTTTTTGCGTTTCGAAAATAAAAACAATTTCCAAAACAGTCGACCAGTGTGACCCCTATGTATCTCTTAAAAAAGCATCGTAAAATACATCTTTCTCACTAATGTTTGATTGTTCATAATAACTTATAACGATTTAAATGGCCTTGGTATTGGATGCTGAATCTTTGAGGTAGCCGTAAGAAAGAAAGATCAGTGTAATTTTGAAAGTAAACCAATTTTCTAACTAATAATTATAAACTCAAATTTACATCTCGCGGCAGTGTGAACACAAGTGGATTGAGTCTCTGCTGGCCTTTATCCGAGCCTCACACCCCAGGGATGCATTCGTGACGATGGTATTTTCCAGCGACGCCATGTTGGATTGTGAACAACAGTTAACAGCAGCAAACGAGAAAGCAGCTCGCAGCGTAGAAAATTTAAGAAATAACGCCGTAAAAGTGAGCCCAACCGACCGAAAACATACGAAAAGTGTGAATCAAAGAACAATCCAGCGATAAATCATTAATTGAGCGTTGAGCAAGCGCGAAAAGTACGCGAAATCGACGTTTTGCAAAACGTTCGCAATACGCGTCGCCATTGGTGTGAGCGAGAGCTTGCCTGTGTGTGCGTGCGTGTGGGTGCGTGTGTGTGTGCTCTGTAGGAGAGGGTGAGAGCGTCTGTGTGTTTGCGTGCGTGCGTGCGTGTGTGTGAGCGAGCGAGCGGCCCCTATGAAAAGCAACCACAACAACAACGCCAGCAAAGGACCCACAACAACAACAACAAGCACAGCGTTTTAATACCCAAGTAATGAGTGTCGCTGCAATGACTATGGACGATCAAAGACCCTTGATGAACAGTTACGACAAAATGCCCCCGACCAAATACGAGCAAAACCTAAATATCATAAACAGCAGCCAAAATAGTGGGGCCAGTGGCGGCCCCGCCTCCCCAACGCCTTCCGGCTTGGAGGACACAACGTCGTCGTCGTCGCACCACCATCATCATCACCATCCGCATCCGCACCATCATCACCATCAGGAGCAGCAGCAGCAGCAACATCAGCAACAACACTTGCAGCAGCAGCAACAACAGCAGCAGCAGCAGCAACAACAGCAGCAGCAGCAACATGCAGCAGCTGTTGCAGAGGCTGTTGCAGCCGCCGAACAGCGACAGCGCTTGCTCGAAGGTATTTTGCACATTTTGGTACACTGCTATCTGATCAGAGATCTATCTGATCTATATAACACCCCCTATATACATACATACTCGTTTCGAATACGAATACGAAAAGAAAGAAAAACCACGATCCAAAGTGTTGACTCTGTGTAAATTGTATAAATAATGCAAGAAAACCATCAAGTAAATGTAGTTATTTAGTTTATTTCTGCCCCTCCCCCCACCCCCCACTCCATTTGGGTTTTTTTTGTGCCATTTGAATATGTTTATGAAAAACACTCGGAAAAGAACTCAACGTATATTATGTGAATCGAATCGAAGCGAACACTCTTTGCAACGAACATTCTTTCAGCGGCGTTTTGGTTAACTTTTAAGTTATTTTTTTAAACACCACCTCGAGAAAACCGTCAATGTAGTGAAAGTGCGTTCTAAGGACAATAAATAAAATAATCCATAATACCTAAATATATGAACTAAGTTGAAAGGCAACTGAAGCCTTAAGTTATCAAGTGCTTACAAAGTGTTGTGCAACAGAACTATCTAAAATATGAGTTAAATAATCATTGATTCAATGAGTATCGTAACCAATTATAACCAGTAAGCGGCACTAAGCTTTAAAATTGAAAGTAATAGCACTTAACTAAAAAGCAATAAAATAAATAACGAAGAAGATAAGGATTTGCAATTAACTTTAAGATTTTATATAATCTTAATAATAACATAACATAATAATAACATCAATTGAATATATAATATATACATATCAAGTAATAATAGCAAAGAATCCCAATCGAAGATTTTCCTCGTTTTTCGTCGCTTTTGTGGTGTACAGTTTTCGTTTTGCGTCCACTTTTCGTTTGCCTACGTGCCCGCAGAAGAAGAAGAAGCAGAGAAGTGGAGAGGAGAAGAAGAGAAGAGAGCCAACGTGTCTGCGCCCCCTGACCCGCCCCCTGGATCCATCTCTCTCTTTCTCTATCTCTCTCTCTTCACACTCGCTCTCGCTCCTTTTTGTCGCGCCTAAATAATAATCATATTGAATAATCCACTTAATATGTGACAGTGCATAACCAAAGTGAAAATAAAGTCCAAATTGTTTTTCTGTTGAAAGTGTGCCGAAGAAGTGAACGTCAAAATAATAAAAAAACATTGCCTCGTGTGTTCAACAAATACAAATGTTTAAATAAATGGCGCCAAAATACGGCGAACATGCATGTGAGTGTGTGTGTGTGTGGATATTCGCAATTGATAAGTTAACTTAATTGATTTTTAAACGCTTAATTGGTCGACAATCACTCAATTAACATGCAATGTGGGACACACACACATGCACACATTTGTTTGCCTCCGCCAAATAGTATATATAAATACAAAAATAATTGTTCCGCTAAGTAAATACAAATACGAAGTAATATACATACGTGTTTGCACAACAAATACAACAAAAAATACAGCAAAGTCAATAAACTTTTTGTATGACAAAAGAGTGTTCGAAAATGCCGCAAAAAAGAGAAGGGGAAAAGCTTTTGAAAACCATGCATACATACGTATATACATGCATAGGCATACGAAAAAGCTTCCGAAAGCCCATTGTGTGTGCGTCGAGTTTTTTGCAAGTGTTTTTCAAAAATATTTTCAGTTTTGCCACAAAAAAATATGTATACCAATCAGTCGTCGTTGTTTTCCACAGTGTATGCAAGTTCGAAAATGCCGCGAAGATTCAAATTCAATTGCCAATCAAGTTCGATGCAAATGCAAATGCATAAGCAAATGCAAGAAATCAAAATGCAAATAATGGCAGGTGTTCAAGTTATTCAAGTGCCAATGATAATGCCAGAGATAACGAAGAAATCGAAATCAAAACCGAAATCGATACCGACATCGATATCGTGTCCAAGTTCAAGTGGTTCAAGTTGTGACCCTCGCATCGAATCAAAATCAATATCAATATCATTATCAGCCAGAGATTGACGACGGGATGCGGCCTTTTCCACCGACCATGTCACGAACTTACACGAATGATTGCAACGCATTGGTATGATTTCGTATTAAGTTCCACATAAAAAAAACAAACACTTTGCCTTGCCCATTAAGAACTTGTAAAAAATATATGTATATATAGTACGATACTGTTATATCTCGTGTGCGAACCAAAAAAAAAATCAGTGGCTCTCTCAGCTTGGAACGCCCGTTCTCTAGACCTCAATAGCTAATCCTCCCTATCCTTCGATTCGCAGATGAGATCGAGAATCTCAAGCTGGAACAGGTTCGCATGGGTCAGCAATGCGCGGATGCCCAGCGACGCGAGAAGATCCTCATGCGACGGCTGGCCAACAAGGAGCAGGAGTTCCAGGACTATGTGGTGGGTATTCGCCTCGCTCTACACAAGTTCCTCAAATACTAATGCAGTTCATCTCATCCCCTTCAGAGCCAAATTGCCGAGTACAAGGCCCAACAGGCGCCAACTGCCCTGGCCTTGCGCACTGCCCTGCTCGATCCTGCGGTCAATCTCCTGTTCGAGCGGCTCAAGAAGGAGCTGAAGGCCACCAAGGCCAAGCTGGAGGAGACCCAGAACGAGCTGTCCGCCTGGAAATTCACGCCGGACTCCAACACCGGCAAGCGCCTGATGGCCAAGTGCCGTCTGCTCTACCAGGAAAACGAGGAGCTGGGCAAGATGACTTCCAACGGCAGGCTGGCGAAGCTGGAGACCGAACTGGCCATGCAGAAGAGCTTCAGCGAAGAGGTCAAGAAATCGCAATCGGGTAGGTTAAACCTCAATCAGGATTGGAATCGGAACTTATAGATAAATAAATAAAACACGAGCTAATATAAACTTCTTCACCCTTTAGAGTTGGACGACTTCCTGCAGGAGCTGGACGAGGATGTGGAGGGCATGCAGAGCACCATTTTATTTCTGCAGCAAGAACTAAAGACCACACGCGATCGCATACAAACGCTTGAGAAGGAGAACACCCAGTTGAAACAGCTTGGCACCAAGGATGAGGTTGTGGCTCCAACGGTTGCCACCAACGGTGGCACCAACAAGACGATATCCAAGCTGGAGACCATTCATGAGGACGCTTGCATGGCGAATAACCCAACGAATCCGGACTGTTACAATGGCAATACTAACAACGAACAGATCGCAGCCGTGCCACAGTTACCACCAGCGGATGATTGCAGCAATATGAATGGAAATGCAGCGCGATTAGCCCGCAAGCGGAACTACCAAGAGGAGGAGACCCCTCCAACGGTTGTGGTGGTGCCGACGCCCACCCCATTAGGAAATAACGTCCAGGAAGCACCGCCAATTAGGGAAGTTATCGCCCCACGAACTCTGCCGCCCAAAAAGTCCAAGCTGCGAGGCATTACTACGCGTCGTAACTCACAGCTGGAGGATGATCATCAGCACGTGACGACGCCAGTGGTTGTGCCGATGATCCTGGACAACGCTGTCGCCGGAATGGCCAGCGAAGAGGCTGCTGCCGCTGCGGCGGCTAATACCAGCAATACTGAAACGGGATTGCCAGTGGTAGTCCCAGTTGACGGCTGCGGTGATCCACTTGCTTTGGCGGCACCGGGCCGCATTCTGACCCGTCGTCGATCCGTCCGCATGCAGCAAAACGGCAGCGGAGCAGTCGACTACTCCACCTAAGCGCTGGCGAACCTTTTTCCAAAAAGGGTGCACTCCTTATGAGTCGTCATATTGACCGTTAATTCCTGACGTTTACTTTTGTGAATTGAGATTTCAGAACAGAGAGAGACTTCATTTTGTAATTCTAACCTATCTATTAGATTCTTAATTTTTTTACACATTGTCTTGTAAAATACGTTTATTATTTCGTTTCCATGCGGCGTAGGCATACATAATTCGCGAATTATTTAGAATTCACTGCTATACATACGAAATACATTATGTAGAACTGTGTACCACTTCAGCACATATATCTACAATAATATGATCAAGCTAAATGATTATGCTAAAACTGATACACTATTTATGTTTTTTAAGCCACTGCATCTACTGAAAAAGCTGAAAAGAAAGCGTGGGCAAAAGAGAACTTGTCATTTAGCAAAATTAGGTTTTAATTATCAACTTAAGGCATTTTTGTAATACTATGAAAGTTGTGTAAAATAATATAAAATTGTGTTAAAATAAATTGTTAAGCATAACAAATATTTCAAAAAACCAGAGTCCCTCCTTTCATTGCCCGCCCAGCAAAACACTCGCTGAGATTTTGATTTTCGAAATTATTTTGTGTTTATTATCAGTTTCTTCTTTTAGCACATTAGACAAATGGTTTTACTTGTATTTGATTGAATTCGAAATATGTTTATGTATGTAGTACAATTGTGGCTGCCAGCGAATGTGTTTGTTTCTTTTGTTTCGTTCGTTTGTGAGGAGAGTTTAAACTTGAGATCGGGCTAAATGTTCTGGTGAGGAGGCCTGCAAGCTTGGTATAGTTTGATATTTGCTTTACTCTACTTTCAATCGAAATGTACAAAATGAATATAGGGAGTGAAACAACCTGCGAGAGGGCGAACGGACATTCCGATTTCCAGATAGTCGCATCTGAAACGGCGCTCTGGAGTTCCATATTAAATAGTTAATAACAAATTCTAGGCAGTTCGAATGGCACAAGTTGATTACACTACCATGGGGACATGTGGGGCTAAAGCTTAGCGATTTCGGCTCCGATCGGAGGAGAGTTTGTCTAGATGTACGATAGTTTTTCATGGTAAATTTCAACTAGTCAATGTTTAAGTGTAGTATTATTAATAATTTAGCCGCTAGATGCTGCTGCTTTTACTCAATCGTCTCTGACATCGTCTCGGCTCAGTTCTGTGGCTCGTATCAAGTAGTTAGTAATAAAAAGTATTTCTCATATATGTAGGTACTTGTGGGTAATGCTAGGTATCGTCATCATCAGTGTATATATAAAAACAATGCATTTAGATCGGTTTCTTTTTTCATTACTCATATTTCATTTTCATTTTCGCTTCGTAATTTGTTTGCTTTGTTGTTCTTGAGTGGCATACAACATCTTCGAACGAATGTCTATAAAAAGTATGTCGTTTTCCAAGGCTCCGAGGCTGAACTGTCGGTTAGTTTATCTCTGGGCTAGGCTAAGCAAATATACAAAAGCTACTTAAATTAGTTAGCATGTACAGTACCGGGCGTACTCGTAGGTATATATCGTATTATCGTATGACTGTGTATATATAATTAAATGGTTCCATTATTCGCCTTTACCGATAGGTTTCTTGATCCGTTCTTTAAACATAAACTCGTAGCTAGGTGTTACTTACAAATGTGGCCTTCTTACATTAGGACTAACTCTCACACATGCACACGCACACACGCACACACGCACACCCTACATCCGTGCAATCACTCACACACATAACCATGGGCAGTAGTCGGCATTGGGTACAGTGTGTGCCATAAGTTGTGTCGCCTGGATGACAGCGCTTTGCATTCAGCTTACTTGAAGGTTGCAAGTCGTTTAAGGCCGTTGTTGGAATTTTCAGTTATACAATATATATATATTCATATGTTTATGCAGTAAATATACTTTTGTCCTGTCTATTGGAAGGTCTACACTAAGCCCTGCGCCCAGTCCGTCATAGGCGGCACACACTGTCCGCGTTCGCTGATGCGCATCCGGTTCCGGTTTCGGACGCGGATACGGATACGGATACGAATACTCGTATTTAGCTACTTAAGAACTAATTTGGAAAAGTTTCTCTAGGTGACCAAAAATATTGAACTGCGCTCAAGCGTTAGAGTAAAAAATGTACCACCTCCTGGATTGCCCTTCGTATATAATACAAAAACATATTGCCTAGATCTAAGCTAAACCCATCGGCCGCCGTTACAGCCAGCGACTCAGTATGTGGCAGAGGAGCAGCAGCCCCAGGTTCGCGTACACGGAGCAGGCCTTTCCGCACAGCTTGATGCCGCTCTCCTGGAATGGGAATGGGAAAGTGAAGTTAGGTGGTCAAGGTGACTCCCAAATTTGTCGGTTGCAACTGGGGAAGGGTACTTCACAGCTTTCTGATTAAAGGCTATTAAATAATTATAGAAAAGCACATATGTAGCTGTGGTAAAAATAGATTTTGGAACCCCCAATATACTGGTTTATGAAGCACCTTCCCCTGCCGCTAACCAACTTGATTGCCTGATTTCCAGGAGCCCCAAGGACCCCGAAGGACTTACGTTCGCGTGCCGGCTGATGCAGCTGTGGGGTCGCATGCGATTGAACTCCCGAGCCTGCTTGTAGCAGGCCAGCGAGTCGTTGACCGACAGATGGTAGTCGATCGGCTGCGGATTGACCGTGAGGACGACGGAGCCGTCCCGGGGGCAGAGCTGGTCGATGACCAGCAGGATGAGGTTGCTGAACGGGATGGGCAGGACGACAAATGGCCGCTCACATGCATGGGCTGTCATATTGTAGACAACGTTGTCCTTCTCGTTGAACAGCGTGTACAGTTCGCGCTTCATGTCGCACGGCTTGAGCCGGGTGCGATGGAGCGTCAAGTAGCGCAGCCAGAGGTCATCGTCCTTCTTCCCATGCCCATTGCCGTTGCGGGCATGGTGCTCCGGATGCGGCTCTGGCGGCGGTGGCTCCGTGTCGTTGGAGTCGCCGTACATGTCCGCATAGTGGCTGGACACTCCGGGCGCCCACTGCAACAGTTGTACAATATACCACAGCGCCGTATGCAGCAGCCATTTGCCCACGCGCAGCAGATGGAACAGGGGCTGCAAGAGAAGTGCTATTAGAATGCGCTGGATGGGATTATGCTGGATAAGTTGGGAATAAACTAGGCTTGACACTTGGGATCTATGCGTTCCAGTTAACCAGTCCTACCGATAGCAGCATGCTGGAGGCGTTGTTATCGTTCTTGGACTCGAAGCACACCGCCTGGTAATCGTAGACGGTGACCTGTGTGTAGACATTCTCCTCCAGCAGACGCTTCATTATCGCTCCGTTCACCTCGCCAAAGAAGCGACCCGTCTCGTGGACCCTCGTCGAAATGATCACATAGCCATTGTTGTCCAGTATATAGCAGTCTTTGTCATCCACGGCACAGGCCTACACACATATACCGATTATAAATAAGCTTCCTAATGTAAGATGGTCTAACCCACATTGCCGGTGATGTTGTGGAAGAGTTTGTACAGCGCCGAGTGCTGAAACTGGAAGCCCACAACAGCCGCCGGCGCGGTCTTGCCGCCCTCATTGTGGAAGACGGCATGGCTGGCGGTCACCAGGATCTCTGAGTTGCTCTCTGCAGTTGGGAAGTCCAGCATGATTATAGTGCTAACTATAATGTGCTATAATGCACAGTTCAACAGCTCAACAGCTCAACTTACCACCCGCATCGAAGGGCACGGAGTAAACGAAGCTCTCCTCCCGCACAAAATGTTGGTCCACGGCGCGTTTGTACCAAATCTCATCGATGGCCCGCGTGTTGTTTTGGCTAAAAGTCTCGCTGCATGTGGCACTGCCATTAGCTTAAATTCCAGTCAAAAGTGCATGGGGGTCGCCCCGACTCACCCGACTCCGGATTCCTCGGCAGCATTCGAGTGGAACTCATGCCAGCGGGTGAGGCCACTGTGGGTGGCCAAGAAGGCGACGGTGACGCCAAAACGCTGCTTGAATTCGTTTCTGTGCAAACAGATGCATTAGGTTAGAAGAGCCGGACAACTTAATGTGGCAAATAGCAATGAGCTGGACTTAGACTAGTTAACAGGACTGAGTATTGAAGTAAATTGATTGTGGTTTACCTTGGCAGCAAACCCATTAGAACAGCTATTGGGCTTGATGCGCTTGTGCTAGATTTGTTTGAATGGATTGGTATTGGTATTTCATAATGGAGAGGCAAATATGTTTTGTGGTATCACGTTGAGGAGATATTCAAGAGTTCAAATACATATTTAATAAAGTAGAGTTGTATTAGAGTGGTGGGTGCAAAAATTCAATATGAGAAAGACATTCAGCGACAGCGACAAGGACGACACAAAGAATCGGTATAAAATGCAAATAAAAGTGAGAAAAGAAGGCGTACACAGAAATAAAAAACGGTTAATATGTGCTGCATTTCCGGTGCGTAAACTCGAGTGCATGGCGTTGACTGTACTGAAGGTGTCTGACGAGTCAAGCCTAGCATTGGCTCAAAGCCAATCCCCAAGAGCCTCGCTCCTCGGCACTTACCCCTTGTCGTCCTTGGAGTTGAAGCTGGTATTGTTGGAGAACCACCCGGTGACCCGGGCATCGAAGACCAGGGCCTGCATCAGCTGCCGATCGCCTGAAAATCAAATGGACAGCGTCAAAGGAATCCAAAAGGAGCGGGCAACATGGTTAGATAATGGTTGCAGTGGCATGACTGGCTCTAGTTCTTCAACCATTATTGCAACATTTAGCTTGGTGTGGGCATAGTGTTTGGATAATACATAAACAATGAGAAAGTCCTCTGTGACATGCAACGATTTGAGTGCAAATTCCGCAGCTAACTACAGAAACTACTGGCTAATTCAAATTATAACTTATAGAAGTAATGGGGGTTTTTAGTGGCCCAATCAATTTGGTGTTGCCCTTTAAATCTGCAAGCCTCCATTTCGATCCATAGCTGCGATCGATGCTTAATTATATGAGGAATTCTGAAGAATTCACTCATTCACATTCGCAGGGGAATTTGGGTCTGGAGTTTTGAAGATGAGCTGGGATCAGACTACAATTATCGGGCATTTCCGGCGGATGTGCAGGTGCGTAGGTCGGAAATGAGAACGGTGCTACTGAGTGCGACTGAGTGTGGTTAATCTGTAATTTTCGTGGGTGCACAACTGTGACTAAGATGACTTTTGATATTCGTTACTCACAATAGTAGCTTTCTTTTTCATTGATTGATGGATAACGGCCGGTTGATGAGTTGTTAGCTGTGAATTTGCATGAACATTGAAATCGCAATCGTAATTTCGCACATCGCACATCGCACATCGAACACAAAAACGCATAACAGAGTCTGGGAAAGCGGCGGCTTATCGAAGCGATCGATTCGAGTACGAGTATCGGAAATGGATCTAACCGGAAGTGGACGTGTGGGCTACCCTATACTTACAGAACATGGCGGCCGCGTGCTCCGGGGGCATTGCACTCCGACTTCCCGGCCATCGCCAGCCAGGCTCAGACATACGCTCGAGAAAGTACAGCAGTTCGATCTCTGGCGTTTTGAATGTCCTGTTGCTGTGCTTGCAAAATAGCCTGAAAAGATCATATAGCCTTATTGGCTTGAGCACAACTTCATTACATTGCTGCCAGCTCACCAGTCGGGATGTATTTTCCACCGCTTGCCACTGAAAACGCTGCGCAAGTTGGTGCCCTTTATGCTTATGCGATGGATCTCCTGGTCAGCTCGGATGTCCATGTGACTCACGCCGTATTGCTCCGGATAGGAAATTACCAGAGTAAAGGGGGTCTTCTTGATGGCCGTCCAGTAGTATTGTCGCTTTATGCGTGCCACCCGTTTCTGTAGATTTATAAGAACATACATCAGAATCTAACTAATATAACTTAGTATGCATAACTCTTACCATTTCATCGAAATGATTTTTGACCAACATCCATTTGCTGCCTGTCGACTGATTGATTATAGAATCTCTTATCTGTTGAATAAGGAATACAACGTATGTTATCGAAAAACTTTGAGGAAGTCTTCAAGGAGGCTTACCGTCATCAGCACTGGATTAAAGTCTCTGGCGGGTCGATCGTCATCCAATAGCTCGACTTCAATCATGTCAACGCTATTGTATGCTGGCTTTAATATGTAGCCTTGGAACTGGAATTGAAAAGCCAAGAATTATTCCAAGCCTTTTATGCCAAGCATTTCGAAGGGATGTCACTTACAATTGGACGAAAGTCTGGATGGAATAGTACATAACCATTGTTGGTTACTATAAACGCATAGCCATTCACGCCGAGCTAAGCATAGAAGTGGATTAAATGAGATATATTTATGTTTAGGATCCTAGCAATCCCAACTTACCGCGAACGGCGACAGCAGCTTTTTGATTTCATTGATGGGCACATCCGTGCCGGCCACGCCCAATATATTCGCAATCCTTGTCTGTGCGTGAGAAGTTTTGAGATATATATTTAGAGAGGTGTCGGGTCAAGTGAGTGAAAACGAAACATATACACAAGTTGGACTTTAAATTTTACAAGTACAGAGAATGGTAGTTAATTTTTGGTTTTGCATGTTAATCAAATACTGGAAAATGAATTTGAAATTTGAATTCGATAAATGGCATTGCTAGTACAAAACGCCTTAAGGCATCTCAAAGTAAGATACAAAGATGTAAATCAAAAACGGAAACAATGTCGAATGCAAATATGAGAAGCATCGTTACTACGCAAGAACTTACGAGTACAGTCAAGAAAGTCGATTTCAAAGATTTGTATATTATTATTGTTATTTTTTTTTTGCATTTTGTTTTCTTGTATTGATGTTTACAAAGAATTTAGTTAAGCGTTTTTCTGTTTTAGCGGCTAATTACATGGCTAGCAGAGTAGTACTAAGAGCGTATGAGAGCGTTGAGTTTTGGGAGGCAGTGTAAAACAAAATGTTGAAATAAAATCTTGTTGAAGATCAGAAGAAGGTTCGCAGAACCGTAAAACAATATGGACAGAGAGTGTAATTTACAATATTCGTATAAAAAATCGGGTTTTCGGGGGAGGTTGTGAACTGAAAATGTGTGAAAGAAGCTGTTTACACGTGTGGAGGGGCCTTCTTCGCAAAGAAGTACAGTTGTGCGTGTTTGTTTGCGTTGTTGGTGTCTCGGTGTTTGGCAGTGTGTACATTTTCACAGTTTTTATACCCTTCACAATATCATTTTGGGCGGTGGCAGGAAATCTACAAGATACCAAATGCCGAAGAGATAAAGAGCTACAGGAGGTAAGGACATACAAGGAGTTCGATCAGCTATCGTTCAGTTTTGAAGTGGCCGTTCAGCGAAGCTTTACACACACAGTTACAGAGAGAGAAAAAGTGCCGGAGAGTTCTTAGTCTAGGATTGCAGAAATAAATCATTCGGGTTAGTACCAAGCACTTGATCGGACTGGCTAATTAAATCATAATCATATTGCATCGTAGCTGGAGGTGGGGTTTTGGTGGCATGGATAATAGGCAATACAAAAACGTAGGGAAATTAGGGTGTCAAATTTTCTCAGTGCTCAATAAAATCAGGTGGAAATCAAAAGGCAACAAACAATTTCGATCAAGTCACGCATGCGGCTTAGACAAACGAAAGTGGAAAATTTAGGATGAGCTTTTGCATTAGATTTTGCTGTTGGTTTTGGTTTTGGTTTTGAATTTTGATTTAGATACAATTTACTCACAACTTGAAGGTTTATTTTCGCAGCCGGATTTATATCGGTCGTTAGATTAATGAGCTGTGAATTCGTATTTGTAGTATTTAATAAATCAATTTCTAGGAACGAAAGCAACTTAAGTAGGGTTATTCTAGGGGCGGGTGGACTTGGAGGCGTGGCGGTGTCGGTGGGCGGGAAGCGCGGCGGCGGGGTGCTTTTAATTATCCTGCCATCCTATCTGATCTGGGCCCTACCATCTACATCCTCGTACGAATGCATATCCTGTCCAGCAGAAGGGTATAAAAACTCCAGCGGAATCGGGTCCTCTCGCTTGGGAGGCACAGAGATGTGTCTTGAGTTTATATTTATATTTAGAAGTTGATCTGTTGTGGTTGTTCTTGTGTGCTCTATAGGTCCTCAGCAGTAGCCTAGGATTACTCCGATTTTGGTTGCTTTTGGCTTTGTCAATGATTGTACTTACTAAACATCAATGGGTTCTAACATTTATTTGTTAGGGGAGCGGGTGGGGTGTTTTTTTTTTCTTTTCTTTTTTTTTTTAATTTCAAAATTTTTGGAGAGGGCGGGACTACCAATTAGCACTATATTAATACAGAGTCTAGACGATCGCGGCTCAACCCAATCTTTCTTGGTTAAAACAACAAATGGAAAATTCTACTACTCAAAATGCTAGATAAAATGTTCTATTTATACGTTAAGTAATCAACTAGGCATAGCTATAATTCGATAATTGTTTATAATAAGTATCATAATATTACGAGTACGGTTATATAAAGAAAATCAATATCTATATATCGATAAATACTGGACCAATTCGAATTGATTTCGTTATTACATGAGAATACTTTTGGATTTGGTTTCGATTTTGTGGGTTGAACCCAGTACGTGGTCAACTATAATGTCAAAAGGTTGCTAAAGAATGCCATGGTCCTAGACCATATTAGCTAGATTTATATACGAGTTATAGTATAGTTAGTTATATTATATATCGGTTAAATATGGATTAGGTATGCATGTATGTAGCGCAAAGTATAACAAATCGTTTACTTTATTTGATATATATGTATATATATATATATACGGATAATGTATATACGAGTATATAGGTAGAGCTCAATACGAAATGCAATTAATTGGCGTATATAAAACTTCAATCAAGGGCAGTAAATACGTTATACGCAAAATTTCGTTCGAAATTTATTAAGTTTGATTTTGATTGTTATTTGTTAGAATTTGGCATTATAGTTTGTACCTCACGTGTTTGCAATTCCCAGAGTGCTTCATTTATTAAAACTTCTTCGGTGATATTCTGTGGTATAGTTGTGTATAGTTTGGTAGTAGTAGTAGGTAGTTGTGTTTTATATATATATAACGCATAAATTATTAATACAGTAGTAGTAGTAGTAGTAGTATAAAGTGAGTTGTTACATAGATAGGTTCAGATTGGATTGCTGTATTTCGATTTCTTGCTTCGATCGTAATGAGTTTGGGGGCAAAATGAATTCGGCGCTGCTTCGGCGGCTGCTGATTCTGATTTCAGTGTTATTTCTCTCATTTCCGCTAAGAATTTGGCAGTGCTAACTCGCTTGATTCGGTTTGATTCGATAGGCCTCCCCCGCGCCAGGGGATTCGATCGATTTTTGGTCAGTTTCACTTACCGCATTCTCGCGACGATCGTAGATGGGCATCGATACGGTGGTCATGAACTGGTACACATTCGAGTCCACTGGCTGGTTCCAGGTCTGTCCAAGAAAAATTAAGATACGTTTATAAGCTATATAGCACAGTTAGACACTCCAATTAGCTGAAGAAGGACTACTTAATGTACTTAGATATTTGTGAACTCGTAATGAGGATCGGAACTCACCTCCTTCATCCTTCTGTACTTCCGGCGGTGCATTTCGCTGGGCTCCAGCATCCGGCCCTGCACCTGCCAATACTCGAGGACATCGGCCTTCTGGTGCTCGCACTGGTTGATGTCCCACAGATGATCGGATAGTTTCGTGTCCTAGGCACATAAGAGGGTATTTTGTTTGGGGGAAAAACATTGCTAACCGATAAGGGGGGCTGGAAGGGGGGCGGACTGGCACCCCTTGCTTTGGGGACACTACCCACCTCGATGTCCGCATAGACCTGCGACCAAATCACCGGATGATCGTGCCTGCCCAGGACGAGCGGCCTGGCCATAACCGGTATGTAATTCAAGACCATCTCGCGCACCTCGGCGGTTTCGCTGAGGTGGACGTAGTAGCCCTGATTCTCGCACGCCATCCACCGTATATCATCCCAATTGGCCACCTCCTTGCCAATGAGGTAGGTGAACACACGGACCGGCTTGTACGGCGGGTCCCGCCAATTGTGCAACTCGAAGACCTCGCGATTGTTCTCCGGCGCCCCGTCGCCAATGATCATGATCGCCTGATTGCACTGCGCCCCGCGCGAACTCAACTTGGTCTCTTCCAATAGCTCGAATGCCTTTGTCAATGCAGCGGTATAATTGGCGATCGATTTGGGTCTAAACAGATCAATCCCTTCTTTCAGTTCGCGTATGTTGCCCAGATTGGCCTGGATGTGATGAGTATCGGATGTGTTTTTGTGGGATTTCGATGGTTGGTTGGTTGGTTGGTGTTTGGTATTCGTATTCGGTGGCATCAATTGAGTGTGTTGTTTTTTTGAGATTTCGGATTTGGTGGTGATGTTCGTAATTTTGTTTTTTTGTTTTTGTGGGGATAGAAGAAATCAAATATGCGTTAAATCAAGAGAAATTTAATAAACATAAACAGAATCGATATATACTTGAATCAGTGTGTCTTCGAAACATGGGACGACTGGGCTCACTTCCTTATCAAAGGTGAAGATGTTCACAAAGTCATTTGTACCTAATGTATCGAGTATCGTTTTGACAACATGCTTTGCGATATCTAGCCTCTGTCCCAACATTGAACCGGATCCATCCATCAGGATAACAATATCCTTCGGACTCGTCGCCGCCTCCATGTACCAGGAGCGTAATCGGCAATCGTATAGATCGACCGGTACGTCCTTTCGCCACTTCGATGCAGGGAATTGACGCATAAAGCCAGTCGAACTGCCAAAGAATTGCCACGACAATGTCGGATCGTTTTTGTAATTGTCACGGAATATCTGATCCAAATTCTCCGACCACTGAATTGCTTTTATCACATCCGGTGCTGTGTCGTGTTATCATGTATTCGCGTGTTAATTGTATGGATTTTGTGTTGGGTTTTGTTTTCGGGTTGTGTCGAAAGAAACGGGAAGAATTTTGCAAGAAACACGATTAGTACTCCTCATCTGCTGACGTGTGCACTTAATCCTAGCTTTAATTTAACGGGCTCGGGTATTTGTCTTATTGTTTTTTTCAGGTGTGTGTTCTGGTGGCACAAGTTGGTTGTTATACGGTTTTTGGCAAGCATTCCGCGTGTGTCGGAGCATTCGCTATTAAGTTTGTATAGCAAAATTTGAGCATTCCCTGGCGCAAAACGCGAGCGCGTCGCCAACGTTCGCATTGCACCGCCTGCGGCCGGGTGGGATCCTCGCCAAAGGTCAAGGTCGGCGGCTCATTAGGTACGGTGGGTGGGCCGGGCGGCACAATGCGCTGCTTGGCGCGTGCCCGCGTTCCTCGCACGCATTGACGCAAGCAGTTTGGAAATCGGAACGAAATGATTAGGGAGGCGCAGCTTACGGCTTGAAACCATCAATTTTATATTACGGTGTAAAGCTTATATGGCATACAAAAAAAAACAACTAATTTTACGGTCAAGCGGGCTAGAAAAAAGCTAAGGAGCGAGTGAGCGAGCTAGCTAGAGGCGGTATCAAGGCTCTACTTTTTGGCAGCTAGACAGAGACAAAGAGTGTGACGTTGGTTTTATGCTCATGTTCGACTTGAAAGCATTGAATGCAACCCTGGTGATCGAGTCTGGAGCTTTCGTGTAATTTTATAGCAAGGATACGATATCAAAACGATATCCAAATTGTTTCTTAGCCCTTCCATTTATATGATCTTATATGATAGTTTTCAAATTAATGTTTATATTAATGCTTAATAAAAACGTTTGTATCTTATATCTGGACTTAAATGATCCCTAAAAGTTATAAGTCCCCAAACTCGATCGCATAGCAATTAGAACAGGGTCGTTGCATAAAAACAACACACAAAGGCGGCAAATTCAGTTACATTACACAGAGCAAAAGAGAGAGAAATACAGAGAGTGAGAGAGACAGGTGTAGAGCGGAGAAAAGAGATATACGGATTACAATGATGATAATCATTCCAAACCTCGATCGAACACATTGACTGGCACGTGGACCGAGCTGACGCTGAAGTTGACCGGAGTGTTGTGGAATTCCGGACGCGGTTCCAGCACCACCACCTTCGGCTGGACGTAGATCAGCGGCTCGCCTATATCCTTATCCATGTCGGGCGCCGGGGTGGGAATGGGCGGCACAGGATCGCCGGGCTCCAGCATCTCCTTGGCACTGTAATACGAGAACATCTTGTCCGCCATGTCGTTCTGGTGCGACAACGCCGTGTTCTCAGCCGTGTCCATGATTCGCTAGGGATGATATCGTTGTTCAAGAGGATTTCCTTGTCTATTAGTGCGTCGATTTACTTACCCTCACTGCACTGACTTTCAGGTCCATCATCATTTCGATTTCCTTGGCCATCGAATCGACGATAGAGGCGCCGTTGCGCGAAACGACCTTTGCATCCTTGAAACTCTGTTTAAAAACCAACCACATTTGTTAGCCGAGTGTTAGAGCAAAAATTGGATTATTCCACCAACCCATTGCCATCCCACAAGTACGTGAGCCCAGAAATTATAAGCGGAACCACCCTGCTAAGCACGCTTAGAGGCCCCCGAGGGCCTATAGACAAACCCATTCACATGCATATGTAATATCATAAGCAGTTGGCACCAGTACGGCTACAACTCGTGGGGCAGAAACATTTAATTTGTAAATCCGATTGCGCTGCCTAAAAATAAATTACCAGCTGTGCCGGACAGCAAACTGACCTCGCATGGCCTATTTGGATACCCTACTCTAGAAAGAACCACCATATATAAAGGATTCCAAACTATAACTCTAAACTATTGCAATTATTTTCTTTATAAAGTGATAGCTAATTAATAGGTAACAAAACTTACAAATTGAAAACAAACTAAAGTAACTGACAAACCATAAATACGCGATTGACCTACTGACCCCATTGCTTACTCCCTGCCTCAATGAAGTCAATTATTAATGTTTAGAAATTAAGAGAGTATTATTATGGTGTATTAGAATTTAATTAACGACCAATTGAATAGACTTTTCGAGAGCATTGGGTCTTCGACCTACTGCCGCACAGTTTCCCATCTGGCTGGAGCTTTACAATTTTTATAATTGCCGCTCGGGCGGCCTTTAACCCAAATTCGGAGCCGAAGTCTCAGCCTCAGAGAGACGTCAACAAGGAGCGCACAAAAACAGAACCGAAAACAAACACACACGCAAGTAGCGGAATGGGGGGCGGGGAGGCAAGGAAAATGGGGGAGTGGAATGTGGGGAAAACGGAGCGGCGGAAAAATCAATAAAATGCTCTCGGCAGCTCACCTCTTGCACCTCCTTGCGCCTGGTGATGAAATCGCCCAGATGAAACAGCTCCATGCCCAATTTGTCGGCCCACGAATGAACGCTGAATGTGGAAAATGTTGGCGTTAAATGTTGATTACGGCGGATAATCGGGAAAATGCCCTGGAAAATGGGGCGAGAAAAACTCACAGATTGTAGTTGATGTTCTCGGCTGGCTGCAGATTGACGCACGGTGCCAAACAGACCAACACGGAGAGCAGGCCCAAGCAGAGGCGCCACCAGGCCAGGAGACGGGACCAGGCCATGATTGAGCCGCGCTATCCTCGGAGTCCAATGATCTACTAACTGCTGATGATGGAGGTCGATCCAGCGGGAGCGCGACATAAATACCAGGCGATGCGATGCGATTTTCTTAGCCTACTTTGCAGCTGCACTCACACACTCACAGGCACGCACGCACCACGTTTGCACCACATATCCCGTTAGCTCGGTTTTGGCCACCTGCCCTGGCCATCCGGTAGCATACCACCCGCGTCTTCACTGGATCCCTTCAGATGCTACTCAAGTCTGGCCGTCGCTCAAGCACTGTACATTGTATTTGCTGAATTTTTACCAAATTATTTTATAGAATTTTCCACAGTTTTCTCGCGCGACCCAGCACTTTTCCGTGTGTGTGTGTTGTTGGCCAGCGAAAACTTTTCTCTCTACACTGTCGTGGCCGTTTTGACGTTTCTGTGACGTTTCTGGGCCAGCTTAAAGCTCTGTCGCCCAACATCCCAATCTCCCTTGGCCGGAAAGGGATAACCCTCGAGTCCTCCTTTCGGCCATTCGCCGCACTCTTCTGGGCGTCCAGTGCGCCTGCCCTGACATTTGGCGATTCTGCGCCCCGCACTTGTTTACCTCGTCGCGGGTGCCACAGGTGTTTGTTTACCTGCCACCGCGCCTGCGCCTCCAACATGTTGACGTGCGTGTCCTTCCAGCTGGGCGAGCATCTGTTGCTCCAGCTGGCGCAGGCTGACAGTTGGCCGGAGCAGGAGCTTTCCAGCTGGGAGCACTTAGCGCGCGAGGAGCCAAGGAACACGTTGGCCATAACTTGGATTCGAATCCACTGGCCAAAGTGCCCAACAGGTGGCGTTTTAAGGATATTCAGATTTAAGCTTTCTTTGATATACTTTCTTCCTAATCTTGGATGTTAACGAATTTTATGGTAAATGCATTTCTTTTAACTGTCTCTAGATACTTGGGTTACTATACAGGTTAGATACATTTATTTGTTGAGTTATCTACATTGACTCCGCAATATGCCAACCATTCTTGAACAAGAAATATGAAAAGTTAGGGCTTTTTTCCACAGACCCAAAGGAATATCTTTATTTTGTTAGTTGAAACTTTTAAGTTTTAGGGCTTACGCTAAAGCCCTAGCAATTCCATTCCGTCTGAATATCGTAAAGCTCGAGACTAGGCCGTAGTGCAGGAAATCAAACACCAGTGGTCGCTTTAGTTTATCAATACTTTTTATTGGTATATCGTAAGGCTTACACGTTTCGCAAGATATGTGACCCCAGCTGACCCAGTCGAAGCAGCACCCAACGCCTAGTACTTGTACCCACCGGCACCACCAGCGCCGCCAGCACCACCGCCGCCGCCACCACGAGCTCCTGGCTGAGGACCCTGCGGGTAGGTGGCCTCACCCTCGTAGCTCACGTCCGCGTGGTAGCCCGTCTTCCAGTCGGCGGTGTAGCGGACGATCTGGGTCCTTCCGTCGGGCATCTGGACGCGGTACTCGCCGGTCACCACGTCGCCGTCACTGGACGCCTTGTGCGCATAGTCGTTGGCGGTCTCCGGATCCTGGACGGCGTACTCGAAGTCGTACGGCATGCCGGGCACGTGGACATGGTCCTGCATTCGGGATAATGGACGCGATCAGTAACATGAAAAGGTATTTATCAAGTCTAGTACTTAAATTTAGAAATAAAAGTATTACGAAACCGTAATAAATTAAAGACTGCTAGTTTGACACAGTTTTTGTAGAGAAACACATTAGCATGAACTTAAATCTTAATGTCTATATACCAATGTTATGATGATACTTCTGGCAATCACAATTAAGCTCTGTATCTCTGCGATGCCTAACTGATCTCTGATCTTACACCGAGGCTGAGAGATCATTATGTTGATCATCAAATTGGAATAAAACCTTATCGAATGCATTACAATGCCTCATTACCCAGTGATCTCTGCTCTTTTGCCTCATTTGCCTCATGATGGCGGTGTATGGGGATTAGGATATACTCACATCGGCTGGCTGGCCAGGAATGTTGCGGGGAGTGCCGGGAGGTGCTGGAGGCCGAGGTCCAGGTGCCGCAGGTCTTCCAGGTGGGGCGGGCTTCTGTGGAGTTACAGGTCATTTAGCCAACGGATAAGTCAAAAATGAATCAGGAAAACCCTCCAAATGGGGTGTAAATACTACTCATTACTTCAATAACCTGTCGTACTGAATTATAGGTGATGCAATATTTATTGTTAGCTTGGGAAGATAGGAAGACCTGAACTGCTGAACTTCGCGTTATGGAAGTTCAGCTGTATTGTGTTATTTTCGCAACGATCTGCCGTTCGGTTGGGGGATCTCAAAGGTTAACTTCCATTCATTTTCAACTGCCAAAGCCACAGCCCTTCACCGGCCGATTCGAAATGTTGCCATCATTTTGGGCCGACATTCAGCAGCATGACGTGCCGCATTTATTGAGTTGAGCCACAGCACTCCGGGTGATAAATGCGGCGACAAATCTCGACTGGCTCCAACTGGCTTGGCTGCCCCTGCATCTGCAACTGCAACTGCTCCCAGAATGATGGCCGTAATTAGTCCGTTGACTGGGATTCAATTTGAGGCGGTTGGCCAGGCCATTCAGCCAGATAGCCACATGCCCATATACACACACATACCCTTTCAGCCAGATAACTCAGATTCAGTTTGCAGCTATACTCACGAATGGGGTCTTGGGTTCCGAGTAGTCGTAGCCGTTCTTGGTGGGCGGGAGGTACGCGTTGGAGCCCGGGGCGATCTGGGCGTAGGCATAGGCACTGATGGCAGCGAGGGATAAGCTCTGCAAGACAATCGAGTGGAATTCAGTTTAGTTAGCTGAGCTACACGTGGCATAAGCCTAAGCTAGTTTAGCACAAACAAATTCTGTAATAATTCAAAGTAGTTCAAAAGGCAGTGTATGTTTTTATCTCGTGGCTTTCAGTTTCAGTGTGGTTACCCTTAACTTTGTATATATGCAATTTCCCTGATTTTTGCCGGTGTAGGAACCGGCCATTTGGTGCGCCATTATATCAGTGACTTAAAGGTTACATTAAGAGGGCGAACTGAAAAGTGAACGGTTGCAAATGGATGTAGAAGCCCCGATAAGATCGCGACTGACATTCAGCCATGTCGGAGCAGGTGCATCAGCATCTGCATCCCAAGCAGAAGCTGAAGCCGAAGCAGAGGAAGAGGAAGCCGGAGCCAAGGAGGCGGCAATTTATTTAGAACGTGCCCCCTAGGCGTTTGCTCAGCGCCCGCAAAAGGGCAGCAAATGGCGGAGGTGAGTGGCGATCTGCCGCCGATTCCGCGATTCCGCGATTCTGCTCTTTAAACACGGCTAATTGACACATGCACATGGCGGTGGCCAACGATGTTGGACGTTGGTTGCTGGTGACGGCAGCTCGTCGACGCATCCACATGTCAGATTGCAGCCATCCATCAGTTAGTTGGCCGACAGCCGCCGGTCAACCAGTTGCCATAACCACTTGGCCAGGCCAATCCGCGGGGCTACTGCCTGTCATCTAATGTCTCGTTTGTGTGCGCTTTTTTGCTGCCAACTTTTCAATTTACATATGTACATACGTACATGCATGCTGCAACGGATTGCGGAAATGCTGCATTGCCACTAAATTATCCACTGCCAGCGGAACGTACGAGTTGAGTGAATATTCTATGCGGCCAGGCTTGGGGCATTGATCATTATTATCAGTATCATTAGCGATACAGGTGGGAACTGCTTTACATTGTTTGCTGATTAGTTGTGTGTGCATATTGCTAAATTGCGCATACGACGTGTTGGCCGAACGTGTAACTCCAGCCACATGGGAGCATATTTGGTCAAGGAAAGCGGGATTCCGCTTTGCACGAGGCTTTCCCATGGATAAACTCAATCGCGATGGGGAATCAAATTTCAGAATATTATACAAAAACTTAATTAATTTCCCATGTACCGATTTTATGTGTTAATATTTATATTTATATTTATATTAATACACATTACTCATAGCATTTGCAGTTCACCTTCTGAAGTATTTTATAAACGATTCACTTTCTACACATGATAAATTTCAAATGAATGCTAATAAAATCGTATGGCTGGCATCTCGTCCATTATAAATTTATGTAGTAAATATGAAAAAAATTGCCTTGAATTTTACTTTTCCATATACTAATCCCAACATATTTTTAAGTACTCCTACTTATACCGAGTAATATGCATTAAATTTTCCCATATATTTAATGAGGCATATCGGGCAATTTCCACCGGCATTTTACACATTTTGCTCACCCATCAAATGAGTTTAAATTTAAATTAATTAGCTCCACTAAAGTTTCCGCAATTACCGCGCTGGGTGGTCCTAACCTTCAGGTTCTTCAAGTACAAAACTCGAAGCGGCAACAGACACAAAAACCTGGCCAATAAGCATGTCAACGGCAATTGTGCATGTAAAACAAATGTAATTATCTCTAGTCGGCCCAGCAAATACAAGAAAAAAACCCTTGTCGACTTCAATAAAATAACTGCAAATAATTTGCGTGTTAATTAAATAAAAGAGCCAAATGAGCCGCAGAATAAATTGCAGCAACTTGTCGACAGCCGAAACTTAATGGGCAAGAGGGAGATGGAGTGGCCAAAAATTGCAGATAGCCAAGTTGCAACAAATGGTACTGCCAAAGTTGGCAGAAGGGGAGGATCGCGGCAACAGTCTGGCTGAAAGATTCAGACAATCAGGCAACGAATCTGCGGTTATTTAAGATCGCTACGGTGGGCCTAGTAGATGAAACCGCAGTCAAACACTTTTAATAATTTAAGGCCATTAATTAGGAAAAATCCTCTAAGCAAAATAGGCGGTTTTGGGGCAAATAAGGAGTTATTAGTTATTATTTTAAGGGATAAAACCTTAAAATAATTATTATGTACATGTTTTTCTAGCCAAATCTTAACTTTCCTATAAGTTGCGCCATTAGTATTCGGTCTCATTTGGAGTTGGCAACCGTGACTATGGCATCTGCACCTTTATGTGGTCCAAGTTCTGTTCTCATTGCGGGAGAATGCTCATTAGACTCGAAGGTTTTCTTGCGTTGCCATGGTCTGTGGCTTTCCCATTCGCCATGGTTGGTGGCCAGCAGCACCTTGACTCCGCGGAGAGGCAGGCATTGATCTTGCCCCGCTGGTGGCGCTACCAAGACGGCGCTCTATGATTAAGATTTGTGTTGGCCAAGTGCCCGCACTTTTATTTTATTGCTCACCGCGCGCAGGTATGTATCTTGCCACCCATTATGGATCCCAATTCAAATCCAATTCCAAAATCTGAAGGCACGAGCCTGCTCGCATTGAAGCATCATTAATCGTGCGCAATCCAATAAATTAACAATTGTTTGCTTTGTCCGGCTTATTATTAAATGGCCATTATGCTGCCGTTGGCCGAGTTGGCTGGGTTGTTAATTACAGCAATGAGCTCTTTGCCAGTTATTGAGTTTGTTTTATTAAATCAACAAGTTTTGTTCGAGCGCTTCCATAATTAATCATAGCGCATAGCAGTGTATACATGTGTGCGGAAGGCCGTGGAAAAGCGCAAATGTGTGGATGTACCTCACTTCTAGACAGATTGTTGTGTCCGCCCACTGGTCACTCATCAAGTGGATGGCCACCCGGGAACATCAAGTGAATATTATACTACTATAAATATAATACACTATAATGAAACTCTAAAGAAGCTGTAGATTTTGCACCATAAAGCTTATAGGTCAAACCGGCTCTGGCTCAGTTTCGCCTACCATAGCCAAGTAATAATTGTGCAAATCCTCACATTTGATCACGACCCAGTTTACAAAGCGGATGCCGAATTACAGCGATCCGCTTAGATGTATTTATTTATGACAATCGTCTTTGGAACGCGGCTTAAATGGCAAACTCGAGTGTCTGGAGCTGTGTGCAGTTGATTTATGGGCGGTTAGCATTTAATATGCTTAAGCCGATTGCATCGGATAGCAACAGTTTATGGTGAGCAATAAAAATGTTTACGCCAAAATGTCTTCATAAAAATCCAGATGTACGGATATGCCGCTGCAGTTGTATTTATTTAATTGATTTAATTGCTCCCCTGTCTGGGAAAGAAGTTTAAATGTTGCTTTCAGATCTGGCATTAATGGCATTTTGTTTCTTATTATTTCGGGCTGTTATTAAGTCGTCATCAGGGAATGGAGGCATATAGATTTTACAACAGTTGCATCATTTTGGAGCGGCGGCACCCCTACACAACTCCAGCAGCATTCTGCAACGCCCACTCGTGGGTCGATGATGAGGTTTGGCTTCCTACTTATGGATGCCATGTTGTCTTAATTTATGGAATTTTTGCACATTTTTTTTGTGCCGTATCTCACCGCAGCTGCTTCCCAGCAATTACCAGAGTAACACAACCGAAAAAAGTCCCCTACATAGATGTTAGATTAACATGCACTTGCAACACACGACACGACTTCGCGTCGCGACTCGTTCAGTAGAACAACAAACATTTGGTTGACCTTTTCATCGCCATCTACATCTGCATCGCCTTTGCTGCTCTGTTGCATGTTGCATGTTGCGGTGCGGTGCGGTTTTTTTTTGTTTTTTAAGCCAAGCTGCTCTCCCCCTCTTTTGGGGCATTGAAATGCAAATTTGGCAAAATAAAAGTTAATGGGCCAAGTGAATGGCAGGCGGCGGCGGGAGAAGAGAGCTTGCAATGGGAAATGACTTTTATTGCAGTTTGCAGTTCGCAGTTCGCCGCTTGAGTCTTTTGTTGCAACTTGCAACTTGTTGGCAAGTCAGACGATTTCAATCAGCTCTTTTCGCTTTCCTTGTGCAACTTGCAGCCCATGTTCCCAGCTGTTTGCCACAGAGTCACGTGCCCGCTGGATACAAGGACAATGCCAAAGATCAAAGGTTGGCCAGCTTGTCTCACGACTGAAGTCTCCTCGGGCACTCATCTGTGATAAGTCAATTTCTTTTTCGCCTCCTTATCGGCAGATCGTACACCAGTATGGGCATCTTCTACACCACATTAACCCTCTTTAACCCGAATTAAATAACACACTTCAATGCACTAAAGCCGCCAGCTAGTCCATAAAGATATTAACCTTTCAAATAACCAAAAACGGGCAAGAAAAACTTATAAATTATATGCTACGATCGAATACTTCAAGTAGTTGTTTATGACCAACTATGCATTTGCAAGTTGTTCATGTGCAATTACTTAAAATGTTATAAAAAACATTGTGGGAGCCTTTTTGTCTCATAAAAACTGAGTTAAATAGACACAGTGTGGTATTATAGTTGAGTGATGGATTAAATTAGTTTTTTGTGTCTATGGTTATAGTTTTGCTATAAACATCTGGTGTACAACAAGAAAGGCAAGTCGAGTGAAAATGATGTGCTTTATTTAAGCCAAAATTGTTGTGCAGAAGCCGCAGCTACCAAAATTGTTGTACAATGAAAACCAAGTACAACTTTTTCTTTTGTGTGACTGAGAATTATTTCTCCGCCATTTAAATGTTAGAATTTCGGTTAAAAGCCGAGTGAACCAATTTTCCAATTGCCAGCTGTTGTAGACCCACAAAAACGCCGACGAAATAGCACTTGCAGCCAGAATAGTGCAATTAAAAATTCCTCGCCCAAGGGAAACGGGAGAAGTGCCTCTTATCCACATTGCGCATACGCCACGTTGGACGCTCTGGTTTTGGTTGGGCAATTAGCGAATACAGAGGCGGAGGCTGGGCTTTTGTAATCAGCTGAAATTTCGATTTAATTAGATTACCACACAAACACACACAAAGGCCCAGATGCTTGGCTGGTTACCATTTCCACTGTTGAAAATACTCGTGCCACATACATACAAGTATATGCCGCTGCACTTGCCGCTTGCTCAAGCGTCATTAATTTTTTGCCATTTGGGTTTTCTTCGGTTGGATTTTTTTCCCCGGCACTCGAGCCATTGCCAAAGACAATAAAACCGCACAAAGATGCAGCAAATATCGGCGAAGCCGCAAAATTGCATAGTTCCAAGGCAGAAGAATGGGTCTGAGCGCCCATTCGACGACCCCCGGGCTCAATTACCTAAGCACGGATCAGCTTTGAGGCAATGCCAATCGGCATCAAGCGAAATCCGGCAAATCTGGCAAATCTGCCAAATTATTTCAATTAAAATTGAATTTGTAATGCAAGGGTAGGCCTGTCCGAAATGACGAATGGGGAATACGCTGCTCTGAACAGAACGCTTACCAAAGTAATAATGAGCTTGTAGCTTGAAATATTAGGATTGAATGTGGTGCAACTTCCCATGAAGATATATTTTAGCCTTAGCTTTAAATTACTAATAGTTAGCTTGTAATTCTATGAACATATTCTGCTCACGAATTGTTGAAAATAATTTGTACAATTTTACCAATAGCTCGACAAAATGCAAGTGGCCCTTTGAAATACCCTCAACATATCCATCATTCATTGGGCAATCGCTTACACTCGAATCGTCAGCCCGTCAGCACTGCAGCGACGAGCCCATGAAAGACTTTTGGCCAGACATGCGATATATTGGCCATAATCAGGCGGCTCTAATCAGAATCGCAGGCAGCATTGACCCGTGGCTGCATTCACAATTCCCCATTCGCTGCGGCCGGCGAATGCAACAATTCAGCATTTGCAGAATGCAGAATGCAGAATACAGAATGTGGAATGCGGAATGCAGAATGCAGAATTTGCAGCTTCGACTTTCGGCTTTTGCCAGCTCATCATCATCAGCGTCGGACTCAAATATCAAACTGTGAATATTTTAGGTTTGTCATTTGAAATTCAAAAGCGTGCCCGACCGAACGGCAGTCAATGCTGGCTCCCTGCAATCCGCCTGCAATCGTTTCTCGGATTCTTTGCCACCAGCTCTGCAATTTTCGCGTGCGAAAATGAGCAGCTGGAATCATGGCCATTAATATGCAGCAGCAGTTGGGCATTACTTGCTGGTGTGGGTGCACGACGAGTTCGTACTCTGTACTCTGCAGTTGGCTAGTTGGGCAGCTGGGCAGTTGGGTCTTCCGGCTGAAATTAACATGTAAAACATGCTCGCCCCGATGTTCTCAAAGGCCCGTGCACTCGACTGGCCAGCGGCCATTTGTCTATCGAGTGTCTGCCTTTTGGTGGGTTTCAAAACATGAATGGCGAACAAAAAATGCAGAAGACGGCTTTGGGGAAATGGGGAATCGCTGGTGAAAAGTCAAAAAGTTACAAGCGGCAAATTACACGCGTCTGGCTGGAGTTCTTTACTCTTCACTCTTCACTCTGCCCTCAAACTCTATTCCTTTCCTATCGTTTGCTCTACCTTTTGGAAGTTATCTGCTTGGGCGACCAGACGCACCGGAGCTGGAGGAGTGCACTGGGAGAAAAGCCTCGACTCTTATTTTAGTTTAAGAGACATTATCTTAAATATAGCCATTTAAGCTTGGCCTCAAGCACTGCATGTATTTCAAGTATGTTAATTATTAGGTAAGCCACCCATAAAGCACGATTACTTTAATATTCAGAACTCATTCGATAAATACATTACAATTACATTTTAATGACATGTTGATTAAATCTCCTCGAAAATCTTCACACAGACTAATCGCTTTGAATGCAATTATCTTTGAAATTTTTGTTTTTGAGGAAAAGCATATGGAATCGTTTTCATCCTCTTGATTATAGCTTTTTTCCCTGTGCTCACGTAACGCGGAACGGGCGGAGGTGCCTAGGATGGATTCCAGACAGTGTGGTCTTCCGTCTGGACCTGCATTGCATCCAAGTGTCGCAGCAACAATTTAACACGCCCCAGTTACAAAAATAAAGGAAATAAAGGAGCAGCCAGCGAATCGCGCGTCTGTTTTATTTTGTTGCCTGCTTAAGGGCGTCGTCCCAAAACGCAACTCAAAATGCTTCAACAATGGCGAACAAGTGAAAGTGTTTCGGATTTACAAGTGTGCTCTTGATTGCGGGTTGACTTCGTCCCTTCCCGCAAAAGTATTCAATACTGTAATTTCACAATAGGGCTGTGATATATGGAGAATTTACCTGGCAAAAATTGCATATTTATAGGTAACAGAAAGGTTTTCGCTTCACTTCAGTATTACTTTCACAATTTACTGCCAAGTTATATAAATATTTTTAGGAAACTATAAGGTTTATTTTGCAGCAATGTGTTGCAAATTTTAAGAACAAAACTTGTGTCAATTTAGCAGGTGCTAAGTTTAGCTACACAATAAAATCAAGTTGGAGAACTACATATGTTTATACACTTGTTCCAGGGGAGCGGAAAGGCTTGCTATTTTCTTCAGATGATGCCTAATACGAAAGGGAAATATATATTACCAACATGTGTCCCCGCCCCTAACCTTTTGGCCTTCTGCTCCACTCGAGTGTTTGGTTGGGAACAATCAGGGAGTACTGCTAAGATTTGGGGCGTATTTTACGTGGCACTTGGCAAACGCAGATGTTGCCAAATATTGAATGCGTATCCATGGAGGAGTACAACGGGTATATATTAACCGGAGCGGAGTGGAGCACTTAAGTGTCTTTGATTATTTGCAATTTGTTCGATTCGGCGGGGTTACTTTGTCCCCTTCGCCACTTGACTTTCGTGTATGTGGACTTGGATTTTGATTATGATGATGAGATGAGATGAGAGGCTCTGTGGCAGACGTGTGGCAAGTTATGCAATCATTTTCGTTGCCATTGACGGCAAGTGTTACCAAAAAGAAAAAGAAAAAAAGGAAAGCAAATGTTTGCCAGGCACTTGAAACAACCAGTTTGATGGGTAGTTTCCTTCAGTTTTCCTGGCAAATCTCATTTAAAGTTACCCCAAAAGCCGCAGCAGAAAAATGACATTGTAGACGGAAAAGGACACTGAGTGACCACGGGTCGTTTTTTCCTGCCAGCGATAAACAAATTTGACATATAACAAGCTTAGCTTGCTGGCCTTTCCACACACACACACAGACACACATGGTTTCTATTTAGCCAAAGGACACGCCTGCGAAATCTCATATGATTTGTTTGGCCAACTGATTTATGTAGGCTTAGCTTCTTTTTTCCAACCCAGAAATACATGTCCTTGTTTTACGTATGTATAAATACTCACAAGCAGGACGAACGACTTGAAGGACATCATATTGTTAGTTGAGTTTCGGTTTTACGTTCACGGACGATGGCAAAAAGTAGTGTATCCACAAACGCCGCTGGCTGAAGTTGAAATTGAAATTGAATTGAGTTGAATTGAATTTATTAGAGTTGTCAATTATTTTATTTATATCATTCGAGCTGATCGAGTGTCTGCTGGGTTTTTATGGTTATTGCACACTATTTCATTTGCAGTCCTTCGTTAGCCACGCTAGTTGTATTAACTCTTACTTTCACCGGGCGGGGGGCGGGTAATTTTATCGCAGGTGGAGTTTCTCAACTAAGGGCCTCCGTTTAAGAGGAGTTTGTTTTATGCCTTAGGCACGGCTAGATTGATTTCCTAGACAACCGCACGAAGTACACGAACGTTTTGAATTAGGTTAGACAATGGAGATGCGCTTGCTTTTTATAATAAACGCTCGAGACGCTGGCAGCGAAGTCGACGGCGACGGCGGCTGCGGCAGCGACGGCAGCAGCGGCGCTCGCGTTGCCAACTGCACCTAAAAGTAACGAAAAAGCGGTTTGAACAATTGAGGCAAGTCTAGCGCCTGACTTCTAGATCATCTGCCGCCGCCGTGGAGCCAAGAGCATCAGGCGCCTCTCAGAATGGCCCACAGAGAGCGGAGCGGTGCTCTCTCCCGTTTTGGCCAAGTGTTGAGGTGGTGAAAAATGTTGCAGATCATCGCCGTGGCACGATCATTACGATGATGGGTAACGAGTTGATAAATGAGTGGCTTGCACGATGATGATGAAGCTGGGGCGGATGTAGAACAAGAGGAGTTGGGTTGCCAGTTGGGGGCCTGCAACGCCCCAAATGGCTTCATTAAATACTCGGCCAAATTTGATATTTAAGCCAAGCTTTTATGAAGTCTGGGCCCTCGGGCGCTGCAGTTGCCAGCGAGACGATACGAAAATGTCACTGGGAATGTCAGATGATAGGTTTCGTTGCAGCGTCCAAAGATACAGTCGCCCTTTTTGTTTATTTGAGCTTTTTTTTCGCCTTTTGCCTTTTGGGAAAGCAGCAGAACATAGAATAAGTTTGGTGAGAAGTACGTGATGCGGTTGCCCGAAGAAAATTGCACAAGCTGCACAAACGTGTTCATGTGGCGTCCCAATTTCCCGCAGCACCTCTGCCAAAATGCAATCTATGACGTGAGGCTCATGCCAAAGATCCGTAACCGAAGCCCCAAAACTCATCCATTGGCCATTGCACAAGGCTGGCAGACGTGTCGAGGGCCTTTGGGCCAACTTCCTCCTTCCCACCAACTTCATGGCTCCTTTTCTTCCGTCAGGCATCAAGCCCCTTTCCATAACCAATTAACCTTGAATGTATCACACTGCTCCGTACGAGCCGAGATTAAATAACAATTAAAAGCAATCTACGAGTATTTCCGATGACTGACTTCAGAGTTGCTTCACTTTTTTATTGACCACTTGCGCGGGGTGATGATGTGTGCGTGCGTGCGATATTAAAATTAGATATTGAAATTATTATGGGGAGCAACCAATCGAAAATAGCTACACTTACAATCAGCGATGCCAAAAATCTCATGTACATTTAGCTACCAGTGGAAATGGTACAAGTTTAAGCCATTTTAGAGATTTAGATTTGTGCCTCTTTTCCAACATAACATGGCATTTGGTGTACCTATCTTGGCCTACAAAATGTGGCAGCTCCATCTGCGCCGCTTACACCTGCTGCCAATCTCCAATGGACCGCTGTGAAAAGTAATTGAACAACTTTGGTTACTTTTAACTTTAGATTTCCGTGACACTCGAGCTGCGGATATGTGTGTGTGGCTCTTCTTCACGCGGAGGCGAACGTACTGTCAAAACGATGTCTTAACAACATAATACCCGCCGACAATCGGGGCCAACTGCCAACTGCCAACTGGTCCGATTGTTCGGATTGTTCAGATTGTTCGGATTGCTGGGATTGTTCCCTGTATCGCACACACTGGGCAAACTGAAATTTCTTTGAGCCGCTCTCGAAATCAAGTGCAATTGGTGGTAGCTGCGATTACGAAAGGATTTCGACTTGAACTGTAATTAGAGCAGTGTGATGGGGCGTATTTGATATTATATAATGGCGCCCAAGTGCAGGCCGCGTTGAAAATGCCCTTTTGATTTGCTCAACAATAACTTGACATCAATTGGGCAACTTTTGTTTCGCTGTCATTGCCTTGGCAGCTGTTGCAGTTTCGGTTTCTTCAGCTTCAGTTTCTTCGATCATTTTTCAAAACGTCCAAAGTTATAAAGTTTTGCAAATTTCCCGCTTAATTCATCAAGTGGACACTCGAGGGCCCAAAGCGAAACGGAAGCAAAACTTAGTCAAACATTCGTGGGCTTCAATAGCCATTTGTGCAGCTTATTCCATTTTTTTACGTTTCTGTCGCCCAGCTGTTGACATTTTAAAGTTTATTGAATTGTTGCAGGCAAGTGGAAGGCGAAATAAAAAAATTAACATTTAAAAGAACAGACTCAAATTCTTCGGCAGAAGCATTTAAGATGATTTTTCCTCGAATTTGTTTTGCCCAATTCGTGCAACATTCAGGCGAATCACCTGTTGATGCTTGTTGCACGTTGTTGCTGCTGCTGCCGCTGCTGCTGCTGCTCTTAGTGTTGCAGTTGCTGTAGAACCAAAATAAATTCCAATACCCCCAGCCAGGCGCACCTTTTTCAAGCTAAAAATGAGTGAATTAGAATAGCCAACTATGTAATTGCCGCATTTTATTGCCACCAGCATTGGAAGTTGTTGCAGTTGCTGCTGCGATCGCTGGCATTGTTATTGTTGTCGCGACCATTGTTGCATCTAAGCCGAGTGTCTTCGTTGCTGCGGCAACTTGATGTTGTGGCCCTCTGAATTTGGTGTGAGAAGTGGTCGAAAACGCGGCGATCTTTGTTTAATTTTCCAGTTTTGAGTCCAGACGGATGATTTGCATTTTTTTCGGCGCGGAGGCGCGCTTTTTACCATTTGCTATTTATAGACTAAATGTCTTGGACTTCTGATGAAATAAATGGAGTTTCCGACAGACTCGCGGTGAAGGCGCATCAAATGTCGTCCGATTCGCTTGGCATTTCCCCATGATCTTCGATTTTATCAGTGGCATTCAAAGCCCAGGTAGAATTAAAATAAAAGTAATTTTTGCTCTTCTCTTACTCGTATTAATTTCTGCCGTGCTCATTAAAAACTTATAGTGTAATGATCGTTTGAAAGTTGCTAACGGCTTCTTTGATTGCTTTCATTACGGCCATCTCCTTTCGGCACTTCCTTCTGATTTGATTTGATCTCTTTGCCGGAGTTTCCTGTTGATTGCGCTCATTATTCCAGCGAGCAACTGTGATAAGTTTTTCCAGCGATGTTGCTGCTGCTGCTGCTGCTGCTGCTGCTGCTCCTGCAACAATCTTGGGGCTAAAGTCGAGCTTGCCCTGTCACTTGCCACACTTGCCACCATTTTTCTTAATGGAAATTTTCATGCTCTTGGCTTTTCTTTAGACAAATTAAGCGAATTTTTTCTGCGTTCACACCTTCCCTAACTTATGCATCCTCATTGTCATCGTCATCTTCTGCACTTGCGTTCATTGCACCCTCAAAAAAAAATGAAAAAAGAAAAATAAGAACAGAAAAAACATAAAAGCTGGGAAGAGAAGAATGAATTTGAGGCAGGAAAAAGTTGTGGAAAACTTTGCACCTAACATAAATCACATCTCAGACCAAGTCATCCGCCCCTTGTGTGTGGGTGCATTTGCATATTCCAATTTTGCATTTAATCAATTTACACCCACCCACCCAACAACCCACACGCAAAACACTGCGTTACAATGGAGGATGGCAACTCTGGCAGCTAGACAATTACCAACATTCCCTGACATCGCCTGCCTGCTCGCATCATTTATCCTTGTTAATTTTTATTTAGTCAGCCGAAGAAGGCAAAAAATCCCTCAGCTCCAGCTCCAGCTCCAGTTTCAGCTTCAGCTTCAGTTTCCCTCTGGGTTACATCCAGAGATCTTGAGCGATTGAGCCGTAACCTGCGTTGACTTGTTTACGTGTTTTCTCCGGAGCACGGATACAAAAGCTCAACAACAGATACGGATTCATTCCGGCAACTCTGTGGGTGGGTGGCACCTGCAGTCCATTCGGCATCTGACTGACTGCAGCAGACGGCGAACAAGTTAAGCGGAAACGGGGACAGAGGACGAAGGACGCAGGACATCGGAACCAGGACGAACCTGATTGAGACACATGTCCACCGAGCAGTGACATTAACTTGTAGTCAATTAAATGCGCCCTGAATCAGGTTAATCAATTGATTCCATTGCCTGGAACTCTTTAAAGTACGAATCCCCAAGGGAGTCTGCATTCAACTCACTTAAATGTGCAAGCTTTAAAGGCTTTACAATGAAATACCAAAACGAAAGTCAAATTATATACTTTATATTATGAATGGAAGATATAAAATATTTTATGGAAAGTGTAACAATTTTTGTTATGAAATCAAGCACGCGTTGATTAACATTCTCATTTAAAGGTAGGCACTTGATGGAAATTCAGGAAATTGCCAAATTGCGTTAATATGCGGATCCTCTTCCCATCGAGAAAATGCCGCAAATGGCTGAGCCAAATTCCCGCTGCCAAATTTTCACACATTTTGATCAGCAGCAGATAAATGCCACCCGGATATATATCAAATACAGGGGCGATGAATTTCGGCCAAGTTTCTGGCAGGGCATTAGCCACGCCCCCAAGTTGCTTATCAATTGCAATGTGAGCCCACCGAAGTTGGCTCCATAACTTGCTGGTACAAAAAATAGAAAAAATATAAGAAAAAAACAGAAGAAAAGCGGCGGGAAATCCAAGGCATTTAACTTGCAATGACAGACCCCACAGCCCCTGGCAAGCGACTAATGGTCAAAACTTATCGTCAAACTTAAATGGGATTTTATTATCGTCGCCGAAAACTTCAACTTCGCTGCTCCTTTGCCGTTTTTCACTTTTTTTTATATATTTTTTTGGTTTCACATGCAGCCTGAGAATGGGCTTGGTCTCAGGGTTTTCGAGCTGCGAGGGCGTGGATTATGGGTTTTCTACCATTTTTCTTTGCCACGCCTAATGCGCTGATTTATATATAATGCCATAATTATAATGCACTTGGTTCTCATGGATTGCCCCAGCGAATTCATACCGCAACTTTTGAGGTCAGCCCACATAAATCTTGTCAAAATTGTGCATTCTTCTATATTTTTGTTTTAATTAACTCGCGAATTGCTTAATTACCGAGAGAAGAATACAAGCCAAGAGACCTTACAAAAAATTGCCCACAAAACTCATAAGAAGTGCATTGAGCTGAGCGACGTGTGCATCTCTTGGCCTGGTCGCGTTGGCAATTAATGTCAATCAAAAGTTGGTAAGATACGAGTACGAGTACCAACTTGGGCACCCCGTTCAAGCTCCAAAAATACGTAAAGAGGAGAACGTGTGGTTTTGAAAGCAGAAAACAAATCATCTTCATACTTTTTAATGTCAAAACAATTAAACTATCGGAAATTAAAAACGCCAAAAAGATCATGTTCCAAGTGGCTTGTGTCACAGTGGGAACGAAAAGTTGGCGGATGCAATATGCTGCCACTCCTCTTCCAAAGACTTAATTAGAAATTCTTTAATGGATTTTTTGCAAAGACTCATACATTATTCAGCAGACGGGAGCATGGGCATTTGCAAGTTTTTCCAATGAAACCATAAATATTTGCTGGTTTTTCCGCTCCATGTGAAGACTTATTCGCCTCACTGTTTTGGGCCAGCCACTTAAATTAGTTAATGAGCTCTGCATGAGTTCGTCATGAGAAGCCGAGAAACCTCAAGCACAAAAACAAAAGAAACGCAAAGATGCAAAAATTCAAAACCAAAGGCGCTTGCTGCCAGCAGAACAAAACCAGAGAATAATGCCAAAAGCAATCTTAGGGTGCGGAGTCGGAAAGTGGCAAACAAATTGGCCAAGACAGCAACAAGCCAGCAACAGAAGTAAGCGACTCTGAAATTTGTTTCTACAACTGTTGGCAACATTGAACTTTAAATGGTAGCAGAGCCACATGTGATTGCGATTCTCGATCTGTGGTATTTTTCCTTCATTTATTTATTTTTTTCTGGTTTCATACACATTTCTGTATCTGCGATGACATCGAAACTGGAAGCCGTTGGCCCGGACTTTCGGGCCAAGTACGTCACGGCGATGATGAAGCCGATGATGCCGATGATGATGGGGCACAAAAGTCGATGCGATCGATCGATTTTCCAAGCAGGCAAATTAATAAAGCCACAATTTTTGGACTACAAGCAGTACAAATCGTCAAGAGCAGCCAGAGAAACACCTTGACCTTCGCCGATGATAAATGGTTAACGGATGGGCGAAGATCGCAAGAAGAAATTTGCTACAATTTTAATTAAGGCCAAACAAGACTTGGAGTAGATCAAATTGTTTGGTACTCGTACCGCTAAAGTGCCTGCACTCGGAAAAATAATTCATTTAATGTGCTGCTCACCTTTGGCCACACTTGTGCATCTGCCAATTTGTTATTTAAATAGAAATTACTCAAATAAAATGCAAAATCGTATAATTAACGTGCTACTCACTTGGCCAGCAATAGCAAAGAAACTGGCTTGTAAAATCGAATAGAGTAATGTATTGCCTGCCCTACTTCGGAATTCATAAAAATGGGAAAGACATAAAAGCGGCCATATAAATTAAATGGACTTCGGTAATAATATATATTAAAGCAAAGGCTCTTCAAGGCTGATAGTCCCAAAAACTAATTTAAACTGTTTATTATTTCGAGTGTGCGAAACAAAAACCAATTTCATAAAAGGCCAAGCGGAAGTGAAAGGTCACCGGCAAGGCTGGAATAATTGCACAGGTTGTGCGTTAAACGCACAATAACGAGCATTTAAAAGTCAATTATGGAAGAAAAGGCGATTGGAGCAGGCTGGCGCATCTGCCAATTGAATACTATTCGATTATTCGAATGCTCGCCTCGAATCGCAGCGCCTTGCTGAAAGTTGCTCAATTTGTCAGAGACCTCCGTTCACGCATGTCAGTAATTTATTGATTTCACTTTATTGCACTTCGATTAAACACATTGGTGGCATTGTTTGCATGCACTATTGCACTATTGCACTATTGCACTATTGCACTGGCTCCCTAGTTTCAAATGCATTTTTCATGGGCTTAAACTAATTTGAGCAGTGCTCAAGCGACCGCAAATGAGATGGAAATCACATAATATCTATGATAGCATTGAGCGAGAACGGAAAATGCAGAATGTCACTATTTGGTATTTAGTTGAACAATAAAACAATCAGTGGCCATTGTGGGGCGTATGTTTTTTCATCGAATTGCAGTTGGAATTGAAGAATGCTTGGAATCCCATAAATCGCCACGCCTGTAAAAAGTTTTCTTAGAAAGAGTTAACATTTTGGATTCTTACATTAGAGCGGTAGCATTTTGGAAAATGGTCATCTTATAAAATCATAGTGCACCAATGTAGTTTTCAGCTTATTTGCTAAGGAAGAAATTCAAAACTATTTTAAACTTATTTTTAAACTTAACGAAATGTTTTGAGCAACTTGCATTATGCTGGCTAGCAATTTTTTCGCATAACCTGCGAGAATCTTAGCCAAGCTAAGAGCAATTCAATGAGTTAACGAGTAAGGCTCCTTTTACAAACAAATAGCCTTCAAGTAACAAAGACTTCGCAGTGCGTTTTTGTGGAAGTAAACCTTATGGATAACTTAGCTTATATTGCACATTGGGCCCGTCGTGGACCAGATTCAGTGCTTCGTGGCGCCTTCGAAGCTGACATCCGCATGGAAGCCCGTGTCGTCGGCGTGGTAGATGACGTTCTGGATCCTTCCGTCCGGCAAAAGGATGTGGTACTGGCCGCGTGTCACGCCGTGGAGATCACGATTCTGCTTGTGGCCAAAATCGTTGCCGGTATGGAAATCACGTATGCGATATCCGAACGCATACTTTGAGGCGTACTGCTGCAGCTGCAACGAAAGCAGGAGGAGGGTATCAGAATGGGGGGATTAGTTATGTATTTGCATAGATTGTTCACTAAACCGATAAGTAGAATTCAGCTGAGGGGCGGGCCCACGATGCACATTGCACACTGTTGCAGTTGGGGAATTCGTGCGCATGCTGAAAAGTATGCGATGCAAAATGCATTAAGTACACTGTCATGTACAGTGAGGACTGGGCGCGACAACTGGAAGAAGCGCCGTGACAACTGTAGCTAAAGTAACAGCGAGCATATAAGACTATTTTGTGATTGAAAGCTCTGGCACACTGCGTTATTCCGGGCATATTAGGCAATCGATGCCGTTTGTTACTCTTAAAAACTAATCTTTAAATATTGGTATAACCAATTTTTACTTGAATTCAATACATAAAAAGAGGTAATATTTTTTAAATTAAGTTGAAAGAAATTTATATATTTTTTAGCTAAAAAATTATTTATGAGTTTATAAAGATGTTATATAGGATGTTATTGCGACATACAAATCATTCTGTATTGCTCGGTAAGATAGAGTATTTGGTATATGGTGCAGCTTTGCCTAGAAGGGTATTTGCAGTGCCCAACCATCGTCAATTGGGTGCAAAGGCAGAATTGGGTCTTGGCAGATTTCGGTAGCTGGAGCTGAGCTGGCGATGATTGGGCTGTGGATGCGGAGTGGGGGACACGAGGTGGTCTGTCAGTCGCACGGCTCGGTTTGTTATGCATGCGATTGTAAATTGTATCGTAATGAAATTTGCAACAATATACGAGACCAGTCCCCGAGATCCCCTATCGAACCCCCTCAAAATCTGTGGCATTCTGTATGCAGAGGAGCTGTCGTTTTGTTGTGTCCTGAACAATTTCGGCTTGCCTTTTTATTGTAAGTATTTCGCATTTCAGCCAGATGAAAATAAAATAAGCAAGCGGATGTGTGTTCGCGTGTGCGAGTGTGTGTTGGTGTGAGTGTAAATCTGACTGCGAGTGTGCGTTTCCGTTTCCGCTCATTCAAATGTTTTGGGGATCCTGAAACCCAACGACAATTGTTGCCAACTTTCGCTACATGTTTTGGGCTGCCTCTGCGGTTTTTATGGCCTGGCTCAAGAATTGTGCGCTTGAGGGGGGCGTGGCAAACTTTTTGATATGTTAATGAGTTGTAAATTAAGTTTAATTAAGTTACATTGTTGACTAGATTTTACTCACTGATGGAAACGTTATTCCGTGTGGCAGAACAAAAGTTTCCCGGGCTTTGCCAAATGCTTAGACCTAGCAAAATTGCTTTCCTTTGATCGCCAGCCTGATTGACATCTGTTTTGGGGAGTTTTCGGCGATTAAAGGACTCTATTTGATTGCATTCCCCCACCACCTTCCTCATAACTTTAACGCCACAAACATAATTAATACATTTTTTGCACCAGCAATTTGCCAACATTTGCACTCTCCTTCATCTCCGGATGAAGGAAAAAAATATTTCTGCGCTGCTAAGAGCTTCATTAGGAACAGGGAAAAATGTTCATAGATATCTATGGCGTAGCGTAAAATACAAAATCTGCGCCACAGCGGTTGGGTATGTAAATTTGTGGATACAGTCCAGACGGGATATATACGGATATAACGCTGTACTGCGAGGCTGTGCAATTTGGAATTTCATTACCAGTTGGTTTGATTAAAGTGAACACACATAATTACAATGCAGATGAAACATGTTTGGATGGGGTGGGATGGTGTAATGGGCAAGTTTTAGCCCGGAAAAAATGGATGAAAGCCAGCCAAGTGGAATTCGAATCAGATCACGTGCCATATTGAACTGGACCCTTTTTTCCGATGACGTGGGGAATTTTTTGTGCGCCCCATCTCCATCAGATTGCGATGGATGGATAAATAGATAGATGGCTGGCCAAATATGACAAAAGTGCCTCTGTGAGCCAAGTTTATAGCAGCCGGATTCCATGGACACTTTTTTGCATTTAACACGTTTCCACTGGCGTTGGCTTTTAGCGAATTGTGCAGCGAAGTCGAGTGCGAAATGCAATTGCAGGCCAAAATACGTGAGTTCGTTTAGTTGCGCTTAGAGTGAGCGATCGGATGGCCGAGGTATGTCCAAATTGACATGCCGAGCAGCTCCAACTTTCTTTCATCGCAAAAAGCAATAAGCCATTGGTAATTTAATGCGCACTTTCGGGCCACCGCCCACTTTTCAGTACCTCCTCCACTGCTTTTTGGCCAAAAGCGGAATGCTTTGACATCGGACATCCAAGGCGTTGGCTGACTTTTATTTCTTTTAATTTGCATGTAATCAGCATTGTTATTCCCCCACCCCCCTGCACTTGCCCATCCCCTTGCCAGTTTTCCCCGCGGCTTTGTCTCATCTCAGCTGCGCTCATTAAAATGTTTTTGCCTTTTGTTTGTCCTGCGGCATTGGCCTGGCCTTAACCTTCCCTAGCCCCAGCCACTGCCCTTGCGGTTAACCCTTGCTGCCCCAGGGGGGTCGGATGTTCATTATCTGTGGGCGTGGCTGGAATCATTGTGTGACTGGATTTTATTGCGATTTTCCACCTAATTCGATTTGTTGTTTGCCTGTCAGGTTTCTGCGGTTGAAACATCAAGAAAAGTTGACCATCCACTGACAATTATTATGCCCTCGGGGTGTCAGTGAAAAATAATGATGTCGTGGTCCCGAATTGTGGGGGAGAATCGAGTAGACTACCTCATAAATTATTAAAGAAATCAAAAATCATGAAAATCCCTAATTAAACATATAAACAATCATATTTGAACAACTCCACCAATTTGTTCGTAACCATCAATCGATAAGAACTAATAATAAATGAAATCTAAGAAATTCTCTCCTTTAAAATGAAGAGAAAAAACCTTTACCCAACGAAGATTCTCTCCAAATTGTAGGTCTTCCAAAGGCGTTGGGATAAATTATATTTTACGGCATTAAGCTTCCACATGACTCCAGTCTGTTGAGACCCCACTTAATCTCGTTCTTAGCCATTCAAATCGCTGCGTTAGCTACCCTCTTCAATTAGCTCATGATTTGCACTCAGCCGGAAAGGATTCCTCCGAGCACCTTGCTCCAGCTCCAGTTCCAGCCCAGCTCCATCCCCTGCAGTGCCATAACACTAATCCTTGTTGGGTAACTAAAGCCGCCCTGGATTCTAGCCACGCCCTGATTTCCCCCCCGATTTCAATGACCGATGCCAGTGGCCCCAGTGTGTTGCGTTTATTATTCACACAATTCGCTTAAGCGCTGCAAACACCTCGTACCGAAGCCCGAAAACCTCAAGGGACACTGCCAGAGATTGGGAGTCTGGGAATCGGACGGGGGCATGGGACATGGGCATCCGGATCAGGAGAATGTGGCAGTGGCAGTGGCAGTGGCTGTTGCAGCTGCATGCTCATTTAAAATTGAACAAGAGCCGGAAAGCGGAGGAGGATGGTCAGCACAGCCGAGTCGGGCCAAATCGCATTTAAATGGAAATAAATGTTGTGTCCAAACAATTTACAAAAACCAATTTTACAATGTAATGCGTTCGGAGCTGCTTCAATGCCATGTGCCAAGTGGGTGGGATCCGGGAGCCGGGGTCCTGGACTTTGGGTCCATCGAGCCGGAGAGCAGAATCAGAGAATGGGAGTGTGAAAATCCCCATCAAGTGGAACGTGTTCAACAGCGTTCGTCAGGCAAATGGATGTCCTGGGCTCGTTGATGCCACACGGCAGCCATTGACACAATTGCCACAGCCTTCCGACGACGATGAAAGATGAAACTTTTTGGCCACGCAATTATGACCACCGCTGCAGCTGGAGATCCCAAAAAACCGGTGAGTGACGGAGATGGACGGAGTGCGAGAGCACAGGACGATGATTAGACCTCCAGCGAAAAGTGTTGTATAATTTTCCGGAGAGTGCCGGAAAATGTTGGGAAAATTTTTAAATGCAACCACCATGCAGCCACCCACAGTTTTTATGGCTCGCTTGTTAGCAATTTTCATTTTTCGAGCTGTGGCGTCTCTAACCAAAATTGAGTTATCAGTTTGTTGGCTCTACTCTTGGGCTGATTGCGTGACAGCTGCTGCTCCTGGAACTCCTGCTGCTGTTCCACTCCTGCCTCCTTGTTATCCCAGAGAATCGAAACGGACCTGCTGGAGCGGCAGCTGAAAAAAAAATTCCCTCTAACGAAATGGCAGAGCAGCAAGAAAAATGTCAAACTACGTGATTTTTATGCGAATGTGACTGTCAATACGTTGCAAACATCATTGGAATAGGAATAGGAATACGAATACGAATAGGAATCGGAATAGGATGGAGCTGGCTACATGTAGTTTCGCCCTCCTAGAGGGCTGGAATATTAGCTGTCCTTGTGGCTGTAGCTGCAGTCGGATGGCTGTGGTTTATTATGGCTGGCGAATGAAGTGAAGCTAATTTAAAGTCAACCATCGGGTCAGAGCTGCTGAAGCTGCAGGCCAAGGGAAATCGACACCAATTTCGGATGCCTTGTTTAACGCACGGCCCTATCCCTGTAAGTTTCTTTAAAGGAAACACACTCAAACACACACTGGAGCCCATCAATTGCAGGACAAAGGCACTCGGAGCACATTAGCAACACATGCCAAGGGGATTTTTCGGGGAGCCAACCTTTTTAAGGCGTAATGTAATAACCCTTTTGTCGAGTGACTCGCCAAGCCTGAACCGAACCGAACTTTTAATCCCGAAACATATGTTGGGGGCTCCATTAAATAAAACTTAAATCCCTGGCAACCTCTTTTCAACACTTGCAAAAATATGTTATGAAATTGGCAGCAAATGGAACAAGGCCAAGGAAAGCAGGCAACAGCAAAAGGGTTGAAATAAAAATTAAATTAAAATATGTGAGTGGGAACAGAAAATATTGCACCTGCAGATGGCAAGACGCACACAAACAAGCGCAAGGATAATACAGTGGAACGTGGATAACCTGGCGCGATTAGAAAAGCATTTGAATAAAATTAAATGTATGCTTAATTAAATGATTAAGCCTAGGGACAAATCAAAAATATTTCACTTAATAAGTCAGAGAAAACAAGCAAAATAATAATGTAAGATTTTCAGTCTCTAGAGCACGTGCATGATATGGAGATGCCCCTGTACCGCGCTTGAGAGACTGAGTGACGACCATTACCGACCATTTCGACCACAATAAAATGACAAATGCCCGAAAAATCTGACCATGTTCGCACACGTTAGAAGGAGCGGCAGATGCCGTCAAACAAGTCCCATGACGGGCATTGCAACGGCATGTTGGCCAGCCACCATGCTCCTGCTGCTCCTGCTTTTGGCCACTCCATCTGGCCGAAAGCGGCCTAACCTCCACCCAAAACCTGAGCCTAACAAGTGTCGTTTGCCTGTCAGAGACGGACGGACAGAACGGACGGACAGAACGGACAGAACGGACAGACCAGGAGCAGGACAATGTCTGGGCTTCCCCTTGCTGCTGGCCCATCATCATGGCCATCATGGCCATCATGACCATCATGACCATCATGACCATCAGGCGGCGTTTTTGGGGCTTTACAACCAGACCGAGCGACCGACGGGCAATGGGGCTTAGTCCGATGACGACAAGTCCAACCACTCGGACAGGGACAAGGCGAAAGCCTATTAAAAATCATGCTAAACGGCAGTAAAACAATGTGTGTGTTTCGGCACCAGCTCCCAGTTTTGCTGGCCAGCTGGGAGTCCTTGCTCCCCGGGAGCTGCTGCACCATTGGCCAGGCACCCGACCTAATGCGCATTAACGCCAAAGTCGAGATCCCAGCTCGGAGATCCGAGTGGAGCCAGCAGATATAACCCCCCCCACCGCATTGCAATTCGGTGACGCCAATAAATAAAATGTAATCAGCTTTTCACCCACCCAACTGTCGGCGATTGAGAGTCTAATAAAAGTGCTGCTCGCAGCAAAATAAAATTCAGCTCGAAAACAATTTTAAGTAGATTGGCAGTGCGACAGAACGGAGTTAAGGAATGGCAGTGCCAGTTGACTGGAAAGTGGTCCTTTTGGCCTCTTTGTGGCAATTGCATTTTGTATACTGCACGTTAACACTCTACTCAGATGAAAAGCTTTTTGATGGTTCTCGCACTTTGCTTAGTGGAAAGTTGTTTGCCACTGCGTTGCAAGTTAATATTATGCACATATAAAAGCTGTTTGTGTGCACTTGAAGTTAGAAAAACAATCTTTTACACAATCCAATGCTAGCACCTTTTAATTATAATATAAAGCGACCTGAAGTCTTTTCACGTATATGAATGGAGCCTACTTAGTTTGTGGGAATTACTTGGAATATTTTTGGATCACGTACTCCTTGAAATTCTACTGACAGTTGGTTTCCCAAATAGTTGAACCCCAATATGTTCAGTATCATTTTATTAGTACGCCGGTAGAGAACAGATCGTTTTTAAAAAAGTCCCCAGAAAAATTTGTCGTTTTTTTTTCTTTAAAATAGTTGATACTTTTTCCTAACCTTTATCGTTTCGGAATTTTCGAGCAAATTTCGAGTGTGGAACTAGACGGACTTATTTTAATCGCCCAAAATTTTTGTAGTATTGCTTGTGTTCGAAGGGGATTTTTTGAAAGTCCTAGAGCGATTCTCGAAGTATCATTATATAACCAAGCAGAACTAAGCCGGCAGTCAGGATGAACAAGCTACGTCAGTTCCACTGCTCGTTGAAAAGCGCGTGTGTCCTGTGCAAACCACATGTCCTGTCCAGTGTGGGCGTGCGATTCTCCTCCTGCGGCGACGGCAAGACAATGGCGAAGGGCGTGGTCGTGGGCCTCTACCAGAAGGAGGGCGACAAGGATCCCAAGCTGACGCCCGCGGGCCAGAAGATTGACCAGCGCGTGCAAGGCAAGCTGATGAAGGCGATCTGCGAAACGAAGTTGGACGGGCGACTGGGTCGCGGCAAGGTGTTCAACAACATAGACACAGAGTTCGCAGCCGTGGCCGTGGTGGGTGTGGGCCTGGAGGGCATCGGCTTCAACGAACTGGAGATGCTGGACGAGGGCATGGAGTTCGTGCGCGTGGCCGCCGGCGTGGGTGCCAGATCCCTGCAGCGGCAGGGGATCACCAACGTCCTGGTGGACGGCATGGACTATGCGGAGCAGGCGGCCGAGGGTTCCCAACTGGCCGTCTGGCGTTTCCCGGACAACCTGTCCAAGCAGAACATGCCAATGGTGCCCACCCTGGAGCTCTTCGAGTCGCCGGATCACGAGGGCTGGACGCGGGGCATCTTCAAGGCGGAGGCCCAGAATCTGGCGAGACGTTTGAGTGATGCCCCCGCCAACTGCATGACGCCCACCATGTTCGCCCAGGCCGCCGTGGACGCCCTATGCCCATGCGGCATCACCGTGGAGGTGCGCACCATGGACTGGATCGAGGCCCAGCGGCTGAATGCCTTCCTGATGATCGCCAAGGGCAGCTGTGAGCCGCCCGTGCTCCTGGAGCTGAGCTACTGCGGCACGGCGCCCGACGACAAGCCCATTCTGTTCGTGGGCAAGGGCATCACCTTCAACTCTGGCGCCCTGAACCTGCGCAAATGCAAGGGCATGGATGAGTATCGGGGCAGCATGTCCGCCGCCGCCTGCTGCGTGGCCATGATGCGCTGCATCGCCGCCCTGTCGCTGCCCATCAATGTGACCTGCATTATTCCACTGTGCGAGAACATGCCCTCTGGAATGTCTGCGAAGCCCGGCGATGTGGTCACCCTGCTCAATGGCAAGTCCATGGCCATACGGGATCTGGACAAGGCTGGTGTGGTAGTGCTGTCGGATCCCCTGCTCTACGGACAGAAGACCTACCTGCCCAGACTGGTGGTGGACATTGCCACCCTAAACACGGGTGTGAAGAAGGCCTTTGGCGGTGGCGCCACTGGCATCTGGTCCAACTCTCACTACATTTGGAAGCAGTTCCAGCGGGCCGGCTCCATTTCCGGTGACCGTGTGTGGCGTCTGCCACTCTGGCAGTACTACAGGCGCCAGGTCACTGACGAGCGAGCCTACGATCTGAGCAACGACGGACGAGGATTGGCCACCTCATGCCTGGCGGCGGCCATCCTCCACGAGCTGGTGCCCTGCGTGGACTGGGCGCATCTGGACACCCGTGGGACTGGACTGCTGTCCAAGTATGGACTGGTGCCCTACCTAACCAAGAGGCGCATGACCGGACGACCCACCCGCACACTTGTTCAGTTCGTCTACCAAATGGCCTGTCCGGAGATGAAATGATCCTTTTAGGCGGTTCTGTTGCCGTGTGATCAGTGCAGTGATCAGTGGCCGATTCATTTTCGACCAAGTGTTATATTTTGTTTGATATTTTCAAGTAAATCAAAGATTTTCGGCGTGAATTGCGCTCTTTTCTGGGCAGCAACTGGCTAAACTTAAAGCTACAAAACGAGCTGCCATCGCTTTGGCTCGATTTTAATAGGAGTATCGATGTCTTTGGTGGTCTTAAACCCGCTTTTTACCTGCTGTACTTTCTTTCCATTTCCCCCAACCCAGGTGTGTCTGCCGACTCTGTACACACGCTGCTCGCTCATTTCGCATTTTCAGGACACTTTTCGTGGCCTTTTGCCTGGCTGCGCACAAAGACGCACCATTGGCCGGGACTTGCCTTCTGGTTCGCCAAGGAAATACAGATAAATTAAATTCAGGAAACCCCAAGCTGCGCGAAGTTTTTCCGCCAGTGAAAGAAAATGTTAATTCCGAGACGCAGTGGAAATGGAGTGGAGTGGAGTGGAGAGCTTTTTCCCGGCACACGCTCCAAGTGCTTGAGGTTGGCCAAATGAATATATACCGTATCAGCCGCCATATATCTATATCAATTGGTCCAGACAGCGCCCCAAAATGTCGGGCCGACACACATACACTGGGAAAATTTAATAGGTGCGCTGCACATTAACTGCGTTAAGTGAGACACATGAACTGGGTGTAAAGTGATTCCACTCACAAGGTAATCTTGTAGTCATATCCATTGTAAAGTTTAGAAACTGACAAGATTATAATGGAGTTATGTACCAAAACTATATGCTCCCTACTACAAAGTCTTCAAAATTACACAACCAACCTTTACCTCCATATAAAATGGAAAACATGGATTCAATCGAAGTGCGCAGATCTGTTTTTTCAGTGCACTTGCAGGCTGCAGTCGATGGGATAGCACTATATAGTAATGAAAGACGAAGTCGTTTGCATTGCTTTTGTGGCTGTGTTGCCAGGTACCAGACGGTGGACGGGCGGGGAAGGGGGCGGGGGCGGTGCTGAATCGAGGGGGAGACTGGCTAACGACATTGAAAATGCTTGTCGAACTTGAAAATTATTCGATTAAGTGCATTACCGGCGAGACATGGATCGGCAATCAAACTGAATTGCACACAGAGCGGCAGGCCGGGGGGTAAGATGGGCTTAAAAGGTTGCAAGCAGGAGGAGGAGCACGAGGAGGAGGAGCACGTGGTGCAAGGAATCCTTGTGGAGCCCTGTGCTGCAGGGAACTCCATTGTTGTGACTGCCGCAGTGTCGTGCATTGGAGTGTCTATCCGTCTGGCACCGTGTTTGTTTGTGGCCGCCCCGCTCGTCTTATTTATGCTGATTGTGTTTTTGCCTATGCCAATCAATGGGGCACGCTTTTGGGAGAGCGCTAAGCCTTTGTTGAGCGCCCCAAGGTATGCTTTAATTTAATGCATTCGGGGGATTGCCCGGCGTCGTTACAGTGGAGCTTCCGCATGGCGAACCACTGATTGGTAGGCAAATGTTTTGCTTATTTGGGCTTATAAGACTCCAAATTGCGTGGCTCTTAGACTTTGTTTTGCCCAATGTAATATGATTAATGTATTAATTGCCTAACATGTTCTACTCATCGGAATTTAACATCCGCACTCACCGACTTGTCCTCGTCGCTGTGCACAAAGTGCAGACCATTCACGCCCTTGTCCGAGTCCAGTTCCGCCGGAAGGACAGTGGCCACAAGTCCGTGGTGCTGCTGGTGGTGGTGGTGCGGCTTTGGGAGCAGGAGCTGGTGATGCTGCTGCGTGGCCACCGTGGGATGATGCACCACATGCTCCACTGTGGTCACCGGCTGCTCCACATGGGCCACACCTTCGTACCCGTTGGATAAGCCATGTCCGTGGCTGTAGTCGATGTAGGAACTCGGCGTGGGCAGCTTGGAGGCCTCGCTGCTTGGCACGGCGGGCAGCTCCTTGACATCGTTGTTGCCAGGTTCGATGATGGGCACATACTGCTTGGTCTTGGCCATTCCAATCAAGCGGCCCGGCTGCACTCCCAGCGATCCGTGCTCCAAGAGGGTTTTAAGAGTGGGCGCCGGCGCTGCTCCTTGTCCCGGATGGAAGAGAATCGGAGCTGTGCTGTCCTGCGGGCGATCCACCAGCTGCTTGCCCTGCCTCTGCAGCTTGGCCTGCATCTCCTTGGCCAGGAGGTAGGTGAGGCCATGGATTTGATCGTCCGGGGACTTGCCAATAAGCGTCGACAGTTGCTGGAACTCGGGCAGCTGCTTGTAGTGCTCATTGATGCCGTCCGGCTGGGCATGGTACTCGATTTTGATCAGCGGAGAAGCCTCAGGCTGGAGCTCGTAGGAGTTGTAGGTCTCCTGCGGCTTCCCATAGATGGCAGGAGCCTCCGCCAGCAGAGGATCTGGCTTGGAGGGTCTGAATTGAGGCACAACCACTTCAACGCTCTGCGTGGGCGGGGGTGCCAGCTCTGCGGTGTAGGTGTGATGCACTTCCTCCACTGCAACTGTGGGAGCTGGCGCCTCCTGAACCACAATGGGCTGGGCTATGGTGGGAGCAACTGCTGCATAGTGTGGCTTGTACACATAACGCAGTTGCTCTACCACAGGAACTGGCTGGATGTGCACTTGGACGGGAGCTGGAGCTGCCGCAGGTTCTGCAGGTTTGTTGATGTACTTTACGTAGTTGGCCAAGGGCTTACCACCATATGACACGGACTTGGCTTTGTAGTGTTCGTAATCGGATTTCTGTGCGGGAAGATACTTGACGTACGCCTTGCCACCCAGCCCATCCTTCATCAGCTGGCTAATGACCTTCTGAACCTCGTGGGGCAAAGTGCTCAGTGATTTCTTGGTCTTCACATGTCCAGAGCTGTTGGGAGCCTCCTTGTAGACATACATGCGCTTGGTTTCCGCCGTGGCCTCGCCAGTGAGGATATCATTGTCCTCCAGCCGAGGCGTGGGTGTGGTTGGCTGCGGAGCTTGTGTCTTATTCCTCTGGGTTTCCATGGTCAGCAGAGTGGGTGCTGTGTCAGCTGCCAATTGCTTACCGGATCTTTGCGGCATGGCCTTGGCATCCGCCAACTCAAACTTGATCATCTGCGGCGCTGAGCGCTTGGAGCGCTTGGTCTTGCGAATCCTCACCTGGATAGGTTGCCGCCTGGCCACTTGGGTCTTGGCCTGGCGAAAGTCAGTCGACCTGGTGGCCTGACTCTGAAGGTCCAGGGAGCGGGCCTGCTTGATCAGTTGAGCTGTGATGGGATCGGGCTCCCTGGCATCCGTTTCTTCGAAAGGGATCATTTGGACTTTAAAATCCGCCGGCTGCTGGGCTCCCACAACTGAGCGTCGCTGACGACGTGGTTTTCGGGACTTGGCCTTGGTGGCACCAACTGCAGCAGTTGGCTCCTGCGTGCTGCTGACTGGACTCGCAACAGTGGGGCTTTCCTTCAGCGCTCTGGCGTGATATTGTCGTAGGATTTGCTTGAGTTCCGGACTTGGCTCCACGGCATCCGCCAGTTCGAAGCGCAGCATTCTTGGTGCCGTGGGCAGTTGGCGTTGGTTGTCCCGCTTGATCCTGGAGTGGGCTTGGGTCGTCCGTTTTGGTGACTGATCCACCTGCTCATTGTATTGATTGAAGGCTGCCAAATAGCTGTCGCCCGTGGGATTGTCAATGTGCCGCATGCTGCGGGAATTGCGTTGATCAAAGTAACGCTGCATGTCCTGTGGGAAAGCGATCAAGTTTTGTTAAATAGTTGAGGGACTTGACGCTTAACTGCTTACCTCATATGTGGAAAAAGTCTCTAAGGATGGCAAATGCTGCCAGGTTTCTGTAGCTTGACCTACAGCGAGGATCGTGCTCAGGATCAGTAGCTGAAAATAAAATAAATGAATATAAATTCCGCACTAAATTGCGATAATTCAACATTAAAGCTTATTTATGAACCCAAGAAGAGGTTGTATCTACTATCTTTTGCTGGACGACTTGATCAATTTTATGTGCCATTTCGTTGCGGCCTGAGCACAAACAATAATTTACGACCATCTGCGAGGGTTGAACCAACTTTGGCTTACATATACGCCCGCCCAGACCCATAAATAATCCGAATATGTCCAGCCGGCCGTCCACCTGCTTTTTGGTCGTCTGCCCACTTTCACTTTGCGCCAATCCGCATTTGGACGGAAACAGCAGCTTCAACAGCCAGCGGAACCTGGCCCGAACCCAGCGCGATTCTCAGCTGCATCTTGGTAAGACACAAATGAAGAGAAAGAAATATCAGATAAATAAACAAATGAAACTAGTTTGGCACGCGCTCCTCGCGATCCAAGTTGGGTGTTCGCCTGGCCACCACTTTCACGTCAACAGGTTGAACTTGGCTTTTATGGCCATTAAACTCATTGATGTGCGATTTCAATTGCTTGCTGCCACTCTCGCTTTACGTAAGACCAATTGTGGCTGTCGAATTGGTTTCGGCCAGTGATGCAATTCGATCAGCTGTATTATTAACTTACATTTCGCGATGGATTGCGATAAGCGAGTGGTTGAGCTATTGCAGCAGGAACTTCACTAAATCGTGTGCATCAGATATTTTACTTAAGCCTGATAAATGGCTGCATGGGGAAGTTCCCCCGGGGATGCCTTAACTAAGCCCATCGAGCCAAAACCCAAATGAACTGTCAACGGTCGTTAAAAATGCAGCCGCGTAAACATTTAACGGCTTAAAAAAGCAGTTAAAACTGCGCCTGAGTGAATTTTTATGGAGCTAGCAACGCCAGCGATGCCACGCCCCCAGCGCCCCACTTGGACCCTTCTGAGCCTAGTAACCTGAAAACAGCAATGCATTTTCCAAACACACAAGGGGTAAAGGGGTAAAATGCCCAACCTCAGGCTGCATAAAATTGTATGTGCTTTCTATTTAACACTTTTTATTTTCAGGGGGTGGCTGGCTTTATTTGGCCGCCCGGAAAAAGTGTCTTTTCATTTCAGATGGGACACGCGCTAGATTCGCTTGAAAATTCAATGGAAAGGAGCGATAAAAATTGTTGCTATTTGCGTTCGTTTCAGTTTGCTCAGTCGGATTTTATGGCCTTAGAAGTGCTGCGAAAACTAGTTAACAATTCCTTTACGATCCGCTAAGAGCGGCAAAAGGAGCACTACTACTTCGTCTATCTGCATGGCATTTTAAAAGTTTTCGTTTGTTTTGACATTAGTTTGGAAATTGAAACTGTAATATTTGCAGCGCAGGCTAAAGTTTGATTAAATTACGTTTTTACCATTTGGCTTTCTAGTTTTACAGCTGTTTACAAGTTGTATTTATTGTACTGGCAGTTTAAAAGTGCTGAACTGGCTTTTATTTGCTGTCGGTTTACTTTACAACACAAATAAGCAATAATAAAATTCAGCTTTGGCCCATCGAGGTGATAAACTTGTAAACGCAATTCAATTAATTTCTATCATCTTCTTGTTTCTTAGTTACAAGAAAATCCAATTGGGAGTAAACTCAGTGGACAAACAGAAGGTGTTTTTGTATCAACACACAATTAGTTGCAGAAAATGCCTTTATTTTGTGAAAATTGGATTTGGCTTAATATATTGCTGAGTAACGGGTATCTTGTAGTCTAGACTACAGCGCTCTCTCCTGTTTCATTTGATTAAGTTTGGATATTTTTATGTTTTCAATTATTTAGAAGTGCACTTTTTCTTTGCAGCGCCAAGTCTTTAACACAATCAATACATCCACATTTCCCCTGGACTTTATTGTTCTCGTTCGCTTTCTTTCTTGTGAGCAGGTTGCTTCATTAAATGGTTTCTGTAATTGCTGTTTGGCCACAAGTTTGTTTAATTGTTGGCTGCAATATGCGCTTACGGCATCGTCTCTTGTTGTATGCAACAAGCCGGAAAAACGTGGCACCCAGACGAGTGGAGTGAAGGGGAGTGGAGTGGAGTGGAGTGGGCCAAGACCCAGGCCAAGACCAAGTTCCAGACCAAGACCAAGACCGAGTCGAGGCAGCAGAAGAAATGGGAGCAGGCGAAATGCACAGCTTGGGCTAATTGTTAAATGTGGCAGTGAGAAGTGGGTGGTAGCCAACTGCAGTGGCCGTGGCAGTTAGAACCAGTTTGGTCTTTTTCCTGGCCAAAACCCAGCGGCAAAGTCAAGTTCAATGCACATAAAAGACTTTACGGGTCTGGAAAGTGGTGGTACTTCCTGGGCCACAAGGAAACTTGGCTCAAAAGAAATGCCAGCAATGGCCGCAAACTTTTTTGTTTTTTTTGCATCCACTTAAATTGCAAATTTCCAGTTTCGATTGCAGTTGGATATGGATTCCGATTGCGATTCGGTTAGATAACCACTGCGGGCCTTCATAAAGACGGGGTCATAAAAGCCAGCGCGTTTTGGCCAAAAAGCACAAACAATCAATGCCAGTTGCGTAACGAATTTTTGAGCAAAGATATTTGAAATACGGCTTATGATTTTAACGGCCGGTAATTAAACGAAGGCTGGCAAGTAGCCGCTGCTTTCCCGGCTAATTGAAGTTCAAGTGCAATGAAAATAAATTGCCTGCAAAATGTGCGTGCCCGGAAAAGAACGGCGCCATATGCGGTAGCTGGGATCGTCCATTTCCTGGCCAGAAAATGAAAATCGCTGCATCGAGGGCCGACTTTTTTCCCAGGCACCCGCACCCGCCCAGAAATTTCGCTCGAAGTCTCTCCACTGGCGCTTGTTGTTTTCACGCCTCGATGGCCCTTGCAGTTGTCGGTTATTTATATTAAAATTTCAGAATGATGAACCCGACCCCATGTACTTGCCATTAAGGTGGGGATGCCACCGCCGCAGATAGCCATTTCCATTTTCCTTCGGCGGAAGTTCGGGCAAATGAGGCGTCAAGTTGCACGTTGCACTTTTCGCGTTTCCACAAAAGTGGCAGCTCAATTTGTAATTGTTGTTTAAATTTCTGTTATTCTCCCACGCTGTTTTTCCCCGTCTTGCGTCTTGGTATTTTAAACACAAATTGTAAATGAGTTTGTTCAGCGTTGAACCTTATTGTTTGTCGGACCTGGAAAAGTATGCGTTCAGTTTATTTAACTATCAGAGGCTAATTGCGAAAAGTGCTTTTCAAACTCTGTTTAATTTATTTCTATGGTGTCAATTATCATGTGAATTATCATTAATACCAAATTAGACAAAAAAACTGCCTTTTATAGTTGCGATTTATATTATTCTGTGTAAGTTGTGTTAATAGAGTCTGATCACTAAGCCACAAATATCCTATGTTTAAAAACAAAAAGTTAAATAGGCAATATTTCTGCTCTTTCTGATCTAACTGCTCTATACTAAAAATAAAATTACTGATTTCAGCAAGGATATTTTGAGATATTTAACCATCCTTTCACAGAAAAGATGAGAATTAATAAATCACTGTGTAAATGTGTCACTTTTGCATTCAGTAAAATGTTCCTGCAATAGCTTGATATTCAACTTGATGCGTTTATATTTATTTAATTTAATTTATTATACGGCATATTATATTCCTGTTAGTCGGCACTTTGGTTAAATGTAATGCAGGTTCTTTATATTTTTCAAAATGATTTTCTCATATCCTTTGCGGAGAAAGCAAACTTTGACTATATTCATTCAACTTTGTCTTTGAGCTTTGTTTAAACTTGCTCGTCGCAGTCCTCGTTCGTTTCTCATTTATTTAATGCGACTTTTAATTTGAGTTTTCGTTTCGTTTCGTTTCGTTTCGCTTTGGCTTTGCCGTGTTTACTTTTGTTTTGGCTGGAAAAACTGTGGAGGAAAACCGCACGCTTGCGCGCTGCTGTTGCAACTGTGCCTCGAATTTTCGCGCCACTTGAGTTTTGTGTGTGTTCGGGGCCGCGCAGTTTTCACGGAGACGGCCGGTTTGGTGTTGCCTCGCTCTTCGCTTTTCCCATTTTCCCATTTCCCACTCCTTTGCCAGCCAAAAAGACTCGGCCAAGTCTGGCGCACTGCTGTTGCATTTTCCATATTTTTTTCGCTCTTTTTTTTGTGGATTTTTGTGCATGTGAGGGGCATAATAAGCTGCTGATTAAATTTGCAACGCTCAGAAGGAAGTCGAATTCGGAATTTATTTGGGGAAATTGATTTGCATTGCAAATCTGTGGGGATAAATGGAAATTAGAGCGGTGTTGCTATGCTAACGATTATTTTACCTGTATACTCGTATGTGTTGAAATGCTTTATATAAACTATTCTAATTTATTAGATTTCTCTTTAAGTTTTGTATTGATTTTTACCATTGGATATTTTTGAAACAGAGCATTTCTTTTTCGACTTTTTAAAATGGAAAACCCAACCACTCGCTTGATATTTGTCTTTTAGCTGGCTGCCTTTCGAGCTGCTTTTTTGGCCATGGCTTTGGCCAAGGCGTTAGCCAACTTTTGACCATCAACATTGCTGTTGCTGTGCTGATGACAACGAAATGTACAAGTTTTGCTCTCATCTGTGTGCATTTTTCTTTACTTTTTACGAGGGCTCCGTGTGCGTGCGACTGGGGATAAAGCTGAGCTCAGTGCCGTCATGGTTGTATAATTAATTTATTAATGGCAACAAGTGAAATGCACTGCCACGCATTTCCTATAAGGCTTGGCCCAGCTTGATTATGTGATTTATAGGAAGAACTTATCCCGCTTGGAGGGCGCAGTGGGGCCAAGTGGGGCGAACTGAGGGGGTGTGCTAACCCCTGGGAAAGTTCAACTGCAGCTATTATGCAACAGGCAACCGCGAGTCACGCACGCGCTGCCGCAAATGAAGTAGCTGACAAATTATCTTTATTTTATTTCGTTTTATTGCAGCCCATGGGACTTTAAAGCGGCTTGGAGTGGCGCCGAGGTCGGACTATCTGCTGCAGTGCATCCAAACCTGGGCCAGATGCTGAGCCGATTGGGGATTTTCGGCTATGATTGGTGGTTGCCACGCGGGAGGCGGGCGAGAAGGCGGCTCTTGGCACTTTCACATTTGTTTTTGCTGGTGTTGAAATTGAGTTATTAGAGGAGAGCCATGTAAGCGGCCAGGGGCGCATACTTGATATTTAGCAAGGGATATACGGTTTTATGGTTTACCACTTAATAATGAACGTCCAGTAACTATCAGTATTACTCAATCTTTTCTCATACATGGCCAGAGCTGTCGTCATCACTTTCTTAGCCCCTTCCTGACAACTATTAATTCCACAACTGTGGCACGTTCCTCGGGCAATGTGCCAACCTCCTACCGAAAGCCACATAATTGCTGTAATCGCGGTGGAGATTTGCCATCTCGTAATAAATTCAGACACCGAAGATGCGCCAGAAGTTGGAGGAGCGCCTCCCTCCGGCCGGAAGCCCCCATGTGGCCACCAGATGCGTCGGCAGTTGCAGCTGCAATAGGCGGAAATCTCACACAGAAAGTTGCATTGCGGATGCAGTCATCGTCATCGTCGCCGTCTCGATTTCGATCTCCTCCAGACTTCGGCTGCATTTGTGCGGAAGTTTAGCCAACTAACAAAGTGACTTCGAGCCCGAATCAGGGGCAACAATTGCTGGCCAAATGTGTGGATCTGTTGACGCGTCCAGCCGCTCATCCCGGTCAACTGCTTGATCCAATCGGGGCAGCGATGTTCCAGTTTTGACAGTGGCCATGCCCGCCACTTAATTGCCATTAAATAGTTGCGCTTAAAACTTGGACAGTTGGTCATTTGGTTTTGAGGAAATGACTGCACCGCTGCTGATCGGATTGCATCGAACATTTTAATTGACTCGCTGCCAGCTTCCTTCATTCGCCAGATCAGGATCTTCCTGCTCCCTGCTGGTCTCCCTGCCGCTGCCTTAATTGTCCGACACTTCCCGTTTTCGTGGTTTTGCTTCCCATCAACCCATCCTCCAGTCACCGCCATCCATCCTGGCCATTCCATACCATACCATGCCAGCCGTGTGCCAGGCCAAACCGACTAGACCAGGCCGAAATCTAATTACGCCATCGCCAGCCAGAAAGCCAACGAGCGCAGCAAATTGACAACACAATAAACAGGAGGCCAAAGGGGGAATGGGAGTTCCGAGTGGGATGGCTTCTGGGTTTGGGGCAGCTCGGAGGTTTCGGTGTCACACATGTGCGACAGTTTCTGATTTATGAACACAATTTCCACTTTGACAATGAGCGAGTTCTCCAACTCTCTAGCACTTCGCCGATAGCTCCACAGAGACAAAAATAAGTAAATTTAACTCTCAACTTGAAGGAATATGCAGGGAAATATTAGGTGTTAAGTTTACTTGCCTTGACTCTCCGAATTTTCAATTAAATTCATTTTTAATAGGTATATAAAAGTTCTTACACATGAGTAAGTTATTGTAAAAGGTATTCAAATGAAATCCATTTGAAAAAGGTAACCAAGATCCCATTCCTTATAGGAGTACTTGCAGTAAGCAAGCATCGTTTTTCCCAGTGCAGCTTCCCAGCAGATGAGCCGCTGCCCCTTCCTCCCGAGCTGAACTCATGTCCGGGCTGAAACTGGGCTCCTGCTTAGGGAAGCTGCTATCTGGGAGCGACAATTCCTACCCAAACTGTTAGTTTATGAGCGGGAATGCCAGTCAAGAGCCCCACATCCACGTTGGTCTAGGTGAATTATGTTAATTGAGATTCGGTGGCTGATAGTCCGAGCCGGAGCTGCAGCTGGGTCCCGCCTCAATTGAACTGCCTTTAAGACATTGACCAGGCCAAGACTGGCCGTATTTCAGGGCTTATCTGGCCTGAGATGCACATAAAAATCGAGCGCCAGTCGGACGGCGATAAGAAGGCCAGAAAGAGTTGTCCTGCCAAATGCAAAATGGGCAATGGGTATGGGCAATGGGTAATGGGAAATTGGTAATCTGTGGACTTGGTTCGATTGGGCCAGGCCCAAATGCATAAATTCTCGTAGTCGAAAGATTTCTTTATTGCCGAAACTATAAGCTTGCAGCTAAAGGCTTTCGTTGGGCTCTCGCAAAGAATAACCCAAATAACTACGATGAATTTTATTTGTATTTCCCCCATTTTCCTGTTAATGACTCTGTTCGGAGCATTTCAGGGGTTTTCAATCAAAACCCAAACGGAGATGAGCTGAAGACGAGAGTCGAGAGACCAAATACGACCCGTACGAAGTCAACTGAAAACTCATTTAAGGCTCCATTTCACAATGTGAAAATGGTATTGGGGAAATGGGAAGAGGGAAGAGGGGGGCTTTTTCTATCCATGACAATGTCGGAGAATGGAGAATCGTTTGAACATTGCCTCTTCGAGACAATTTGCCACTTTAATTGCCGCAATTTTTTGCCCATTTTTAAGTCAAATTCACTCGACTTGGCTTGCAACCGTCCTTTCCTCTTGCCGCACTCTGTTGTTATCGTTGTTGTTATTGCTGTTGTGGTCGAAGTTGGCCAAAAGGGTGTCATTTGTGTGTGTGTGCTTGTGTGTGCTTGTGTTGGCCTCATGTGTCGTTTCATTATTGTCTGTGTCCTCCGGTTCGCACTAAAATGCTTGGTAATTGCAAACAATTTGATATTAAGTACGATTCCTAATTGTTCGAATGATTGCTTTTCAGAAATCACAGGCACAAAATGAAAACTAAGAGATTTTGTGGCAAATATTTAACAACAATTCATGATTTAATGGTCCAAATTGTCACTTGCTTGTTAGGTTCATTAATAACTTTATTTATTCTTCGGGCGCAGTCCACTACATGGGCAAATCCTCTCCAAGTTGGCTGGAAATTAATTAGCCAATGGCCAAATGATAAATATAGAGTGGCCCCGTGGCTAATCAAATGCGGATACAATAAACCAAAATCACTCAGTGGCCACTGACCATATAATTAATTAAACTTTTATCATCACTAGTCACTTGGGGTAGATTGGAACCCAGTTGAGCTGGGCCATTTAATTTGCTTTAATGGCAAATCCCTGTTTCATGCGACGGGGGATTCGGGGATTCAAGAGGCGGTCCAAGAACGAGCACCCGAATCCGAATCCGAATCCGAGTCCCAATCCCGAAATCTTTTAATGCCGCACACAAAATGGCAGCCGCAAAACGACAAAACTAAAATATCACTCATACGCCACCGACCACTCCACCCAGCCCCCTTTTTGGCCTGGCCCAAAGCAGATTTATGCGCGTGCTGCATTCCATCTCCATCTCCATCTCCATCTCCATCTCCCAGAGAGATGTCCTTCGCCCGGCTCCTAATCTAAATCTGCATGTCAACTCGAAGACCGCATAAATCACGAAATAATCCCAAAGTAAAATACCGAATCCAAATGGCCAGCTGCCTTCGCCCCGCCCCCTTTGCTATCGGATGTGGGCGTGGTTGGGCGCCGGCGGGCGTGGCAAGTGTTTTGGGCTCACATTAACTTCAATTGTCTTTTGTCTGCGACCACGCCTACAATTTGGCCGGCGTTCTTGTAAATTCGCCCCGACAACTCGGGGAATGGGCCTCAAAATGTGATTTTGGCTTCTATTTGTGGGCACTTCAGAGCTCCACGTAGCTTTATTGCGATCGGCGTTGAATTGTAATCCAAGTGAATCACATGCAATTTTATTTAAAATTGTTAAATCGCCGCTTCCTACTCTCACCATCGATGTGGTAAAACATTGGAATATACTCTGTTTGGGGGCAAGGAGCTTCAGACTTTTGTGGATAGACAGATAATATTACTTTTAAGGTTTCTGGCCCTTTTTGTTTTTTGTGAAAATCTTGTACCTGTAAAAAGCCATATTCATTTATTTTAGGAGCCACGCAATTTTCGCTGGACCTTTTTCATTAGGTCGGCAAATAAAGTGGATTTTAACTCAAGTATTGTGTTTCTTAGACTATACATTAGCAAAACTTTGTTTATAAATTTTATAGTAATTTTTAAACTTCAGTAAAAAATTTCACACAATTAAAAACGGAATAAATGTTATAGTATTTAGTCATAAAATCCAAATGTCAAGTTTTTTAGTGTACTAGTAGGTTTCGTTCTTATCTTCAATCATCTTTCTATAGAAGCTCGATTAAAAATCTCTGTTGCTCATAGAGTGATATATACTTGCAGGTTATTTCAAGATTGCATCCCCAAAATATAGTGTATTTAACTGTCTACAATGTCGCAATTTGTCATCAGCTAACTGGAGTGGGAACGGTTCGCAGTGATTTTCTTTATCGTTTGCGGTCCTCGAGCATTGTACAATGTACCTTCTGTCGCCTGGGTGGGATTTTGGTTCTGGTTGGGGCTTGGGATGGAAATGAATCTGAACCTGAATCTGAGTCTGGATCTGGGCTAGGATTTGGGACGAGCCCAAACACACGGCCAATGCAGCTAATGCTGATTTCATTTGTTGTGCTCTCTGCTGGCAGGGTGGCAAATATTGTAAATGAGACTGCGACAAAATCATCAGACAAAGGCGGCAATGGAAACAAAGCCCTGCGCTCCCTACACACGAATAAATATCCGTATATATATTGTAAAAAGCTGTTAACGAGACCCAGAAAAGGGGGCACAAAAAAAGGTATACGGCCTGAAAAACAAAGGGACCCACAAAAGACAAAAAGAGACAGCCCCCCTTTTCAGCCTCAATTGAAATAATTAAGTGTCAAAATGGCGCCCACTCACATGGAGTGGGGACCGGGAATTGGTCGGAAATGGAAATGATTTTTCGTGAAAAGTGCTTGGCAGAAGTAAAGCCGGGCTTTTCCTTGCACCAACGCTATTTGGCGACGTAAAGTGTAAACAGTTTAAAGCAATTGCTGGCCCGGAGTGGAGCTGAAGTTCTGGCCGGGATTAGGGGAGCACTGCACTTGACACGCCCGGCTTGAGAAGGGTCGTTAAATACTTAGCTATTGCGTGAGTCGTTTGGGGTTTTCGGTGCACAAAGAAGATTATTCTGGTAATGAGAATCCAGATAATGCCATCCGAGGAAGTTGCGGAGTTGGGGGAAATTAAGTTAGGATTTAAGTCGCAGAGGAATCGTAAAGTGAATTAGTGGCAGTGATGCTGCTTTTAAGTTTTCCGCTCAAATGGGTTCTACTGGCTAAGTTTAATGTAAATACTATGTATTGAATTTAGGGTATATCTGGCACACTCATGGAAATGTGTACTTGTGATTAATGGTGGATAGGATTCGGGATGGGTTAAGTGAATATTTTTTTTAATTGAATGTTGATTGCATGAAATAGTTCTTAAGCAATTTTAGAAGCTTTTTGGCTTTTTTCAACGTTTTTACTCTCTTTTCAGTGGCGTCTTCCTTGTGCATGAGCACAATTATTCAATATCTCATCTGAACAGCATCTTTGGCCGAGATTTCGCAATCTAAATAATTTGCCACAAGCAAACAAGCACTCCACTCTTATGGTACAAAATAAACACTTGGACGTAGCCCCCCTTGCCTCAGTCGAACATGAAAACTTTGCCAATATACTGACAGCAGTTCCAGTTGCCAGTTTGCCGTTTGCAGTTTGCAGTTCACAGTTTGCAGTTTTCAGCTTTCAGCTTTCAGTGGGGAACGGCGTTCCCGGAAACTAATACCCCTCCCTGGATCCAAACAACCTGTGCTGACCGCACGCATGCTAAAAGTGTGGTCGTGCCACCACCCAATAGGTGGAGTGTTGGTGGTTGGTGGTTGGTGGTGCTCCGGTGACTTTGTGGCCCCGCAAAAAGTTCCGGGCCGGAGTTTTGTTGTTCTCGGCCGTTGTTTTTGACAGAAAATTGCTGGAAAACCTGTGCGGAGAATCTCCTGCTGCGAGCCAAGAAGCCGAGGAGCCAAGAAGCCAAGGAACCAAGGAACCAGAAGCAGAAGCTGAAGCAGAACCACTTCTCTGGTCCGCAACGCAGTTATGCAATCACAAAGTTGCTGCCATCGTCTTTGCCACTGATTGAAATTCCTTGGCCAGCTTTACGTTGGCCGCCTATAATCATTTTCAGCATCATCCCGGCAAAAGGGGATCACAACTTGAACCGGGATAGTTTGCAGCCCTGTTGTGATTATTATTATCATTATTATTATCAAAATCAGAAGCTCCGCCTGCATCGCAGCTGGATGTCCGTCATCTGAAGCCAATATTGTCTGTGGCCAAATAATGTATCTTCAGCTTCTAATATACCCTTAAGATACATATTAGGTTGTTCTTAATTTAATTCTAATTATATTCAAAATATTTAAATCTGTAATCTATAATATTTTTAATACGAGTATATCCCTTTACAGCTTTAGACGCATATGTTCGCAAGGGTATTTGTGTTTCTACTTTCTCTGAAAACCCACAAACCTTGCTCTAATTATTGTTGTTGCTGCCAATACAATAAAGTCTGCTGCTCCTGAGCTTTCTCCCACAGACTTGCCAATATTTTGCTTCTGCATTTATATCAGCATTGCAATTGAGGTTTTTGATTAGTTTTTACTTCCTCATTGCAATGGGGAGCCATTGATTGCGTATTCTTATTGTTGCCGAGCGGAGATATGGCTCGGAATGAAATCTTCTCCCTGTTAATATCTCCAGGATGTGTTGTATCCGCTTCAATGCAAGATTGGGGTGGAAAAAGCAATGATAATAAGCAGGGCAACGCATAGGGGCTTACTAGGTATTTGGTGTATATTAGTATGGCAAAGTAAACTTTTAAATTAAATTGAACGGAAAAAGAAAAGAAAAGGTTAGTAAAAATATCTAATATTGTATCGTGAAGTACTTAATATGTATTTTATTTATCTGACATTAATCGGTAAGTACATTTTGTAAAAATGACTGTAATCTTACTACATTTTTACATTCGATGCAGTTTTGTGTTGAATACTTTTGGGCCTTTCGTTTTTTAACAGCTCTTGGAGACCTGTTAACAAATCTATGTTTATTTTCCGAACATTCGAATGCAACAAAGCCTTATTTGATTTCCCATTTCGGCCATTGTTCGTGAACCGCCACAACTTCTCGCTTTTCCTCAAGCCTTAGATATTCCCTGCTTAGTTTTCCCAATGGCCAAAGTTATGACTGTTTGGCTTGTAAGTACGTGCTGGCAACTTGCTCATTTTTCTGATTGAATAGATTTTCAGCTGGTTTCCTGTTTGTTTGCGGTCGTCGCCTTTTAAGTGCTGGATTCAACTTTCTTTTTGTTGGCCTGCCATTGGCACGTTGAAATCCCAGTCTAGACGAAGTGGGGGCGCAAATATTTGCCAGTCCTTTACCTGCTCCTATTTGCTGTTTTTAAGGGGATTGATTTGCCAACCGCAGGTATTTCCGCCCATTAGCGAGTTAAGCGACATGGAAACTAACCCTTGTCAGGCGTAGAATGCGTTTATAGCCTGGTTTTCAGCGCAAGGCTCAGGGCAATTTTAATTGTTTAGTAATATGGCAGGCAAGTTAACCAAGTGGTTCCAGCAAAGTAAATACAGCAGTGAAGCCATTTATTTTCGGGTATTCCCCTGCACATCGCTGTGCAATTCCAATGTCATTCATTCGTTCCTGCGGCTTTTCTCTGCAGCTCCGCCAGAGTTTCCTCGAATGCACCCCCTTTATCTGGACTTATCTTTGTGTGCTTTTGACACTTTTGCGTTCATTTTTGTGTGACAAGTTTTCTGTGGTTCAGTGGGGCCACTTTACGGCATGTCAGCTTCATCTGCACCACCCCCTAGCCCCCCTGGCCCGTCCACAAATTTTTTATGGGGGCCAAGGGGCGGCGGCCTATTTC